>NC_051070.1:90141338-90285233 GCF_004664715.2 Peromyscus leucopus | reverse complement strand
TGGGGTGAGCTAACTAACACTCCCAGTATGTCCCTTGAATGTAAAGTGAGTTCACCTCACAGTAATTGTAATTATAACATCTGAAGACTTGGGACATGATGAGACCCTAGTAAATCCTGGCTGTCTTTCCATTCCCAAAGTAAGAAACTGTGTAGTAACAGTAGTACATCCCTATAAAGTGCCATCCACCCAACACACACTTATTAAGCATCTCCTGCATCCTGGCTCCTCCAGTTCCACTAAATAACTAGGAAAACATTCACCTCAGTTGACATTTCCCAGGTGAGAAAAGTCAAGATATTGTCCATCCCTTTACAAGGTCCCAGGTTCCTTCCTTCCCACCTGATCGGATGCTACCTGCACTGCCGGGCCCAGCTTGTCCTGTGGTGCTTGTCAGAGAGCGTTCCGGGCTTACTTAGCAGAGACTAACTCTGTCTGCACTGACCACTGCTGCTGCCCCAGGAAGCTCTGCTCACAGGCCTGCTCTCCTCCTCCTCCTTCCTTTTCTGGACTGGGGATTGAACTAGGGTCTCACCCATGCTGGGAAAGTATTCTACTGCTGAACTAGAGCCCAAATCCTCCCTTTACTTTTTATTTTGACACAGATTTTCTCACTGATTTGCTCTGGCTGACAATGAATTCATTTGTTGCTCACAGAGACCTTTAGCCCAGGGAAGTCTTTCCCACTTCAGCCTTCCCAGGAGCCTGTACCACCCTGGGCAGCTGGGCCTGCCTTGGGTGCAGGGATTTCCTGGGCTGCTTAGTAGAAACCAACTCAGTTTGCCTGGGCTCCTGCTGCTACTCAAGGATGCCTTGTTCACAGATCTGTACAATGATTCAGACTGAGGGACAGCATGGTACTTATGAGACCCAGAAGCTGGATAACTGGATGCAGCTCAAGCCATTAGAGGTGACCACCTTCCTACGGGGAGTTTTGGCTCACATCAAGTCGTCAGGTCACAGATGAACCCCAATTTATTTCTCAGACTTCAAAACAGTAACCTGGTCCACGGAAGCAGGCCAAAGAAGAGATTCTATCCTAAATGAAGACTAGCTCTATGATCTTCAGGGCAAAGTCACACAGACAGAAAAGACACACACACACACACACACACACACACACACACACACACACACACACCGTTAAAACATTTAAAACGGTGTGAAAACATCAAAGATTTTTCTTTTCCTTAGCACTTCCTCCACTCCATTGCCGTGGGGGACTTCATTCCACATGCACCGTTACAGACAAAATCACCAAGAATCTGCAAGACAGTCACAGGAGAACACTAAAGCAACCGGGGCCCTTCCTAAGCCAGAGGCCTCTGCAGACATTCTGTCCCAGGCCTCTGAAGCCAGCATGGAGTGAATCTCCCCTGGGCTGAGGAGCCTGGCTGGAGGATGGCTCTTCAGTATGGGCTGTCCTTCGTCGTTGACAGGAAACTCCTGTGCTGCCTGAAGGGTTGGATTCAGTGAAGGCTACTGCCAGCTCCCTCCTACCAAAAAGGCTTAATTCTCAGACCTTCCTACACCTCTACTCTGGAGAAATAAAAGTTATTAAAATGTCCACTCTTTGTCTTTCTCCAGCTCAGGCAAGAACTGGCTCCTTATCATAATTTGTGCCTGGACATTTCCGTGCTAGCCACAATGACTAGTTTAGAAGCATCATAAGTATTTGCATATTATCTTTTAAAAAAAAAACGTGTCAACTATTCTGTGAAATGTCTACACTTATGAACCCACAGTTACAGATGAGGAAACTGAGGCACAGGGATTTGGTAATGTGTCCCAAGGTACTCAGGAGAAGTAAATGACAATCTAACTCTACCACTATATCCCTTCCTTCCTCCATTCCACCACATACACCCTTGAGTGAGTTAACCAATTATCCCTGCAACTCCAGGGAAACTCCATTTTGAGACTGCTGGGATTCTGCGTCACCTTGAGCTCTAACTTTGGATTTATTTCCTATGTTTAATGTGTTTTCTACAACGCTGCATTTGACATACATACAAATTAACCAGTGGAGATGCATCCGAGACTTTGGTGTTCAGTGGGCCACGCATCAATAAGCAAATCTATTTCTCTTTGCTGTGTTTTCCCTGCCCTTTTCTCCTGCTGTGCGTCGACTATGGCTGCAAAGATGAAAACCTCCTTTAAAAGCTTCCCAGGATGGAACACAAGTGCACTTTGATTTGAAAAGACCAGGGGCTGATGAGATTTATCTCAAGCCAAGGTTGGGAAGGTTAACTGACTGACTTCTCTCTGCACACAGGGCAGATAAAATCCAATGGGTAAGCTGTCCTTTCTCTGTGATTCTATCACCAATGGCACCGTAGTTACCCTGTTCAGCTAGCTTACAAAACACTAACAGCCACCAATTACAGAGGGCTTATGTTTACTCTGACCCTCTGCTCAGAGCTTTATACGGATCATCTCATTTAAGCCTTCTGACGGCAACACCCAGCTGCATCATAATTTTATAAATGGAGAAAGTCAGGTTTGAGGAGGTTAAGTAACTGGACCAGGACCTCAGCGCATCACCAGGAGGGGGACTCAAAGTTCGAGTTTCTGATCTCAAAACCCCAGTATTGAACCAGAGTCCTCTCTCTCTCAGGAACTTCTGATGCAGTTATGTCCCATATCTGCCTTCCTTGTTTGAGGATGAGCAGCATTTTCAGCAAATCCTACTTCCTGTATCAAGAACAGTGGCTGATACACAGTAAATCCTTAATTATTAGCCAGAAAGGGAGGGGTGACAGGATGTGAACCATCATGTCATAGGTTTGGGGGGCTGTGGAGATGAGACAGGAGGTAACCATGACTGTGGCAGCCTCTTATACCCGGCCTTGATCTCCTTCAGAGATGGTAGTGTTTTGGAGCACAGTGACTCTGAATGCCCGTGATGTCTGGCAGCATGTAGAGCATGGCATAAGAGCTCTCCAGGAAGCATGGATGTTGGCAGGTCAAACAACGGTCGGCTCTCAAAGCTAAGGGCTGGAAGGAATGTGGATGCCAGTGACAACAAGGTTAGGAAGTGCCACAGGTTATAAATGGAGACTATAGAAAAGTTATCACCTATAGTTGTACCTCCAAATGTGATTGTGTGTGTGGTGGGGCACCTGCATCTGTCCAATGTAAGAAAGCACAAGAGAGTAACTTGGAGGACACCAAGTTGATTAATGCCTAATCACCAAAGCTAGGGACTGTGCTGAATTAGTCCTTCAGTGGGGATGTCATCTTAAGTATCTACCACAAGCAAATCACCACATCAGGTGCTTCTAGGTCCAGCATCAGTAGGACATCCCCCATGCTGCTAGGTCCAGCATCTATCAGTAGGACATGGTCCAGCATTGGTAGGACATCCCCCATGCTGCTAGGTCCAGCATCAATTAGTAGGACATGGTCCAGCATCAGTAGGACATCCCCAATGCTGCTAGGTCCAGCATCTATCAATAAAATATGGTCCAGAATCAGTACGACATGGTCCAGCATCAGTAGGACATCCCCCATGCTGCTACATCCAGCATCGATCAGTAGGATATGGTCCAGCATCAGTAGGACATGGTCCAGCATCAGTAGGACATCCCCCATGCTGCTAGGTCCAGCATCTATCAGTAGGACATGGTCCAGCATTGGTAGGACATCCCCCATGCTGCTAGGTCCAGCATCAATTAGTAGGACATGGTCCAGCATCAGTAGGACATGGCCCATGCTGCTATGTCCAGCATCAGTGAGTAGGATATTCCCCATATGTGCCTCTTTCTCCTGAGGGGAGCCCATATGCAGAAGTGATAGCATTTAAGAGTGTGACATATGGTTCCTTCTATAAATTAGGAATGGTACCAAGCCTAGAAGTATGAACAAAGACATTGAGATTCCATCTTATATCAGAGGCTAGAACCAGCAAAGAGCAGCCATTGAGGAAGTGGGGGTGGAGAACGCCTGTGTACTGTTGCTTGGCATGTAAGTCAGTATAGACCCCACAGAAACAAGCATCGAGCTTCCTCCTAACAGACACTGCATGACCCAGTGAGGCGCACCTGGGTGTACACCTGAACAACCCCAAGTCCTCACTGCAGAGATTTGCACAACCCATGTTTACTGTACTGTTCAGAGTAGCCAAGATGTGGAATCAGCCTACATGGCCCATTAACACAATAAAGAAAATATGTGTACATACAGTGGGATTCTTGTTAGCCACAAGGAAGAATGAAATTATGTCACTTAGGGGAAAATGGATAGAACTGAGATTATCATGTAAAGTTTTCTCTCATATGCATAATACATGTGTGTGTGTGTGTGTGTGTGTGTGTGTGTGGTGTGAGTGTATGATGTGTGTGGTGTGTGTATGTGTGTGTGGTGTGTGTGGTGTGTGTGTGAGTGTGATGTGTGTGGTGTGTGTATGTGTGTGTGAGAGTGTGGTGTGTACGGTGTGTGAGTGTGTGTGTGTGGTGTGTGTGTGTGTGAGCATGTGTGTGTGTGTGGTGTGTGTGTGTGTGTGTGGTGTGTGTGTGTGGTGTGTGTTGGTGTGTTGTGTGTGTGATGTGTGTGAGTGTGTGGTATGTATGGTGTGTGTGTGTGTGGTGTATATGGTGTGTGAGTGTGTGTCGTCTGAAGACACTGATGACGTTTGGACCAGAGTTACAAACCAAGGTGTAAGGAGAACTATGTTTCTCAGGGACATGGCACCACACTTAAGGGGCGTTTCCGCTTTTCGAAGATATTTTGATCACAGTCCCTGGGTCTGGTCTCTGCTGGCCCTGAATGGCTGGGGCAGGATGTTCAGTTTTGGATAGGGAGGGAGAATCCTTCTGGACCAGAGTACCCTGCAGCCCGCCTGACTTCCTATTGTTCCCACCTGATATTGGCAGACATAGAAAACTTGTTTGCAGTCAACTTTGTGTGTGTGTGTGTGTGTGTGTGTGTGTGTGTGTGTGTGTGTGTGTGTGACATGAAAGTAGAAGAGGGGAGGAAAGATAAGAATCTAAATGGTGGGAGGGGAACAAGAGAGGATAAGGAGGAAAATACACTACATATATATACATGTATATATATGGGATCAGTTACATATATACATATATGATATATATAATACACAGATATAAATATATGTATAAGCCAGTTGGGGAGGGTTAAAGGAGGATATAAGCAAAGTACAGGCATGTATACACACGTACCACATGTACATACAACACACACAAATGCATGTACACAAGAGTTACTGAAAATGTAAAAACCATTCTGGGCTCATGAACTACACATAAGCACGTGGGCAGCTGGAAGTGACGCCCCGGCCACGGCTCTGCCGGCCGTTAGTGCATTGATTTATATATGTGATAAATAACAATTAAATCAAGGAGCAGTACTGACCCCAGAAGGTTAGTGGGGGTTTACAGGAGATGACTAGTGCACGTGAGGTGTTTAAGTCAATAGTGGGTACACAGAAGGCACCAAGCCCTCACTTCTGGGATCTAGGTCAAGGGCTGATAAGCCCTGACCTGTGGGCCACTTCCAGCTGCCTACTTGCTTATGTGTTGCTCATGAGCACAGAATGGTTTCTACATTTTCAAGAAGTCTTGTGTGCATGCATATGAGTGTGTTGTGTGCACATGTGGTGTGTTGTGCATGCACGCCCGGTACGTGTGGAGGATAGGGGAAGAAGAAGAATGTCCTATTCCGTCACTCTCTACCTTGTTCCCTTGAGACAGCCTCTTACTGAATCGGCTAGATGTTTTTCTGGTAGGCTGGCAAGCCAGCAAGTCCCAGCTGTCTCCCCAGCCCCACCCCTTCTCACCTTGCTGGAGTTTAGTACAGGTGCGTGGGGTTGGAGGAACGCTCAGCTTTGTACCTGGACCCAGATTCCGGTCCTCATGCTTACCTCGCAGGTGGTCTTCCCCGCTGAACCATCTCCCTAGACTCAAGTCTCAGCTTTCCCATTTGTAAATGATTGAAAACAATGAAATAAGATTAATATTTTGCGATACATGGGGCTGCGTTGAAATTTAAGTTTGAAGCATAGTGACAGTTTTATCAGCTTGTTTCTGTGCTCATTCACTAAGGTTGTCTGAGGCTGCCGCCGCACTGCAGTGCCAGCCTTAAGTACACAGCCCACAAGTCTGCAGTATGTGCTCTCTGGTCCCTTACAGAAAAGCCAAGCCCTGTTGTTATCAGTGGTGGAATTGCCTGCTCAGCAATGGAACCATGTTTATCCTCATTAGTACCTTAAAGGTGCGTACCTAGCACACCTGCAAGGTCAACTCTAGATGCACGCTTGCCAGAACAGCTCAGCCCATGTGAGAAAATCTGCTGTCCTGCATTCCTCACAGAGCTCTTTGAAGCACTTCTAGTGTCCTGGAAAAATCAGGCTACAGAACTCAATGCATTTCAGACATGTGGTGCCCAAAAGCCGCTCCGAGATCTGCTTGAACCTGCTGACTCACTTGGTCACACTACATTATTACTAATATCTAGTAAGAAGCACGAGTAGCAGACAATTCATATTCCAGGGGCAGGGGTGACTCTAAAATCACAGCACATTATTTCTGCAAATGTACTGCAAGGGGCCACTGCTTTGAAAACGGACACTTTGATCTAGGGAGAAAGCGAGTGCAGGGCGGGAGAGCTCTGGGCAAAGCAACCTCGTACTGAGTGTTTGCTGAAAGCATCTGCTCCATCTCAGCCACATCTCTGTTTACTATTTAAAGCCTCTTATTTGCAGAAGCCTCTTTGGACCATATGTTAACAACAAATGTTGCTAATCAAATACACAGAGTAATTTTCATTAGAATTTCCCCCCCACGAACAGCAACAACAAAAATCCACATTTGCCATAAAGGGAATATACCTCCCCAAATGACAGCAAACATCCACCAGGAACCTCTCTGATAACAGTAATATTTATGAACACGTATGTAAACCAAGAACACACCCATGTAGGCATATAAAGACCCTTGGGGAACTGGATTTTCTGCAGGTCGGGGTGGGGGGTGGGGGTGGGGTGATGTCATTAGTTGCCATGGTGATGCTCAGCATAAGGCCATAATTCATGCCACAGAGATTGGATTTGCATTTATTCAAGGTGTATGGCTCATGTGAGCTGGGTGTTAAATCAGTGCAGCTCATAAAATTAACTGGGCTTTAACAAGAGAGGAGTGTCATTTTGAGGAATGAAAGTGCCTGGTCCTGTTGCTAAGAGGAATGTTAATAATTGCCTGGAGGCAACTGCATTAAACTCTTTTGGCCTGCCATTCAGCTGACTGTGTGATAATTTACTCCAAGCGAATCAATTGTGCCATCACAGTGTGTCTCATGCAGACTAATTGATAGGCTGCGAATTGGGGCCTTTGGAGCTAGGCAACTTCTTAATCTACCTAGAGGAGGCAAAAGTTCTGCAGACCAGGGTGCTGGGAGCTGGAAAGATGGAAACCTTTGTTTGCTTCCCTGGCATCTCCCTTTCAGGGCCTCCTCTCTCAGAATCTGAGATCCACCATATGCAAGCATTCATGTGAACTTGGCTGCTCACTTCTGTTCTTCTGAGACTTCCCTGACTTGGTTAGACTGCCAGCCACCCACACATCGTTCTTGTCTCATCCTTTAGACCTCCCATGTACAGTGTAAGTCTGCTCGCTGCTAGGAAGAAGAAAACAGGCAGGGAGGCTGGGAGTGCTGGGGGTGGGGATGGCAGGGGAGACCTCCACAGATGAACTCCAGGGACAATACTCAGCAGCAGGGGTTACTTCTGGACTCATCTCTCTTGGTCTCTTTGGGCTAGACTGAAAGTAGCAAGGGCAAGGGGGCTGTTTGCTTCCTTCCCCTCAGAATTCCCAGCACCTCGAATAGTTCCCTGAAAGAAGGCAGAGTGGGATCACAGTCACTACTTTAAATCCTGCCCTCCTCCACATTTGTAAATACGTAGGTAAGATTCAAGAAGAGTGAAATCTAACAGTGCTTGGCAACCCATTGAAATCCTTTGGCATGGTTGATGGAGTAAGAAAATCAAAAAGATCTTAAGGGCAGAGGCCAAGCCCACCCTTCTCATTGTGGCATGCCAACATTTAGCTCTGTGCCAGTGCAGAGGGATCACTGAATTAAGACCCATTGGACCAAGGCTGCAGGAAATAGTACACAGAACACTGCAAATACAAGAGACCTTGCTAATGTTGTGACTCTAGCTGATTGTTTACTTTACAATAGAAAGGGCACTGCTACTTTTGTTCAAAAAACAAGTGCCGGGGTATTTGATTTCTAGAGTTTCTTTTGTTTCCTTTCCAACTAAAGTTCTGTCTCTGCTACGGTTACATAGCTCCTCTTACATACTAAACAACTCTTCTCCATGGCAGAGGTTTGGCTTATGATGGGTTGCATTCCAAAAAACGCTTTTGAAGCTGAAACTAATGTAAAATGAAAACACATTGAATATGTCAACTAGTGAAAGCCGCAGCTGAACAACAAATCAAGGGACTGGCTGGGCCAAAGGCTCATCAGTGCCCCCAGTGCCTTGGGCAAGGATTATGTAACACAACCATAGCCCAGGCACGGTGAACTGCCCTAACCTGAAGTGTTAGTCCTGCGTGCATACTGAACACTTGCTGCTTGCTCACCACCATAAAGTTGGAAACTGAGCCAACGCATCCTAACTTAGGGACTTTAGAATTCTGAGCATGGGAGCCACAGTTAGGAATTCCTGGTCTGGTAATTCCAACTTTCCTGTCCTGAGTTTGGTTCTAGTGTTTGCTCAGTCTCTTTATAAAAATGTTTTCAAAAAATTGTCTCTTAGTATACCTTGTAATCCCCTTCTGGAAGCAAATTTTGGTTATGGACTGAGGACAAGGAACTCAGACCCTGGCCAAGCCCAAGGTAATTTCTGTCCTTAGCTGCCCCCCCACCCTACAAACAGTCCTCTGAAGCTGCCTGTTGGAATCTCCTAGTCAGGGTCAGTGGCTTGCCCTGTAGTTGCATCTCCGTGCTGGATCTGAGAGGAGACACTGCCTCCTTTGCTCAGTGCTTTCTCTTGTGAGGCTGAGAAGGATGCTTGAACTCCTCACACGCTACACTGGAAACCAGAAGGCCAACAGCCTGGAAATTATGAGACTGTCTCCAGCAGTGAGAACCTGTATTGAATTTCTTACTCCCTGAATGTGAACTCACAGCAAAGAACTTAGGTAGGTCAACAGAAAATCTAAATTCTGAAGGTTGGAGCAAAGAACAGGTTAGTATGGGAAAAGAATGGCCATGGTCTAAATCACCAAAAGTGTCTATGCCATTGGCACTGAGGGCATCATCCTGCTAGTCCAGGGAACTCCTTTCTCACCATTACTTAGCTGGCTTTCTCTAATCATCTGCTTGCTTTAAGTCCTTACAAAAAATGATGTGTTCCCTGAACAGCAGAGGCCAAGGGGACAGAAGGCATCATTCTGTCTTTGGGTGACTCAGATAGTCACCTCTGTATGCATTCCTAACACTGACTATTTTCCTAGGATGGCTTTTGTAACCTGAGCTAGTTATCTCAACTGCAGCCTGGGATTCTTAGAAATAACTGAGAGATTCCCCAGTGGCCACTCTGTGTCCTTTGAACGAGAATCTGTCTTAGGACTCCCTGCAGCATCCTCAAGACAATATGAAGCCCATTTCAGGATCAAGTTAGGCCAAAGTCTCCAGATGCCCTGGGCTCCTGGGAATTCCAAGTGCACCATAGGCCCTTGGCCAGCCAGGTTTACCTATAGCAAAGTAGGAAAGGCAGCGAGGAGAGACAGAGCCCCTGAACCTCTTCAGCTCAGGTCTTGTGTACGAATGAGGTGTATCAGGGGAGAACTGCATGGCCTATAACGAAACAGACAAGTACATTAACCTCAACCCTCAGTTTTCACATCTGAGAAATGGAGACATTAACATGTCCCTTGGCTTCCCTATCTTCTAGTCCCACCACTACATGAGAGAAATGCTCAGTACATATATATGTAAATGGTCATGCACACAAGTATAAACAAAAGGTCATGGTTACAGGTGGGTTATCTGTATCTAGGGAATACAGAACCAAGAGTGCAGGGTCTGGAGTCTGGCAGCCTGGGTCCATGCTCAGTGCTCTCATTCTCTTGCACCGTCTACTTTCCTTCCCTGTTGTATGAATGACTTTCCTTCACTGTGACAAAATGCCTGAATCACAGAACTCAGAGGAAAAGAGGATTTATTTTGGCTCCTGGTATCAGGGGATCACTCTATGACTGTTTTATTCTGTGCATTGGACAGGGCAGCACGGTGCAGGAATGTGTGGCAAAGGAGCCACACTTCATGGAAAAGAGAAAAGATAGAAGAGAAGGAGGGGGGAAGGGGAGGGGGATGGGAGGTAGGTAGAAGGAGAGAGGGAGGGAGGGAGAGAGAGAGAGAGAGAGAGAGAGAGAGAGAGAGAGAGAGAGAGAGAGAGAGAGAGAGAGAACATGAACCCAAAGACCTACTTCCTCCAGACAGGCCCTGTTTACCAAAGTTTCTAGAACTTGTCAACACAGAACCAGCAGCAGGAAATGAGCATTTAGCACACGGCTTGTAGGGGGATTCATATTTATGCTATAACATTGGTAAAACACTGTTTATGGAGTGTCTCTCTCAGTGTTCTCCTGTTATGATTAGATCAGAAAATGTTTCCCAGGTTTATTCTCAATGAAGCTTCCATGATTCTCATTGACAAAGACTGTGGTGATAGTCATTTAGTGGTATCTCAAAAATGCAGAGTAAGTACGCACATGTGCTAGATAGCAAGAGCGTCAGAGCACCAGGTATGAACTGACCTTACAGATGTTCCCAAAGCATTTGGACTTTGGTTTCTCTCCGAGCAAACTGAAATTGGGGTTAGAATTTACATTTTGAATTTTTAGCAGTAAAAGTGAGAGAGTGAGTCTAAGAACCCACTGTCCTCTCTCCTGCCATGTCAGCCTCTGAACACCCGGAACACTTCCTTCCACCACACCCCTCTTACCTCCCTTTGGTGGGCTTTCTGAAATGGTCTAGGGTAGAGCAAGACTACTGCCCAGTGAAATTTGTCCTCTTTTGCCTACTCCCAGAGACAGTCTTCCTTCCTGCACTGAATGTCAGCTTTCTCCAGCTGGCTGTTCCTCTGTTCTCTCTCTAGCTAAAGTACACATCCCTCATTTGACCTTGTCATTACCCGTGTTGGCTGTTTTTGGCCAATAGACATCAGCAGATCTTTAGATGGACTTGAAATCTGGGTTTGTTCTTCTGTGCCCATTGCCACCATCCACAAAGCTTCCTCCAGACAGCCACTGTCCCCACAGACTTGATTGAGAAAGGACTATTTAGAGAAGATTTGGGCTCAACAGAAAGCAAGGGCCCAAAGCCAGCCAGGCCCACAGCTTGAAGCAGCACAATCCAGCTGAGACTACCCTGCATCAACCAACCTCAACTAATTAAAAACTAAGTGAATGAGGATAATGACTATATCTTTGCAGGTGGTTCGTGACATAGAAATAGCTAATTGACACAGTCCTTTATCTAACACTTAACCACAATGTCCTGTGTGCTGGTAATCTTATGTCAATTTGACACAAGCTAGAGTTATCTGAAGAGGGGACCTCAATTGAAAAAATGCCTCCGTAAGTTCTGGCTGTAGGGTATTTTCTTAGTTAGTGCTTGATGGGGGTGGGCCCAGCCCATGGTGGGTGGTACGATCCCTGGGCTGGTGGTCCTGGATTCTACCAGAAAACAGGCTGAGTAAGCCACAGGGATCAAGCCAGTAAGCAGCACCCCCCACCCCCATGGCTCTGAGTTCCTGCCCTGCTTGAGTTCCTGTCCTGACTTCCTTTGATGAAGAACTGTGATGTGGGAGCATAAGCCAAATAAACCCTTTCCTCTCCAAGTCGCGCTGGTTGTGATGTTTCATCATAGCAATAGAAACCCTAACTAAGAGATTCTATTTCTGTTCCATGCTCTGTAGATTGGTCTAGGTTGCCTCTGTGAGAAAAACACATCCCACAGAAACCAGACATGTCATAGGCTCCCTCCACTGCTATACAAATCTCTTGCATTCAGTGAAGGAACATCCTCATAACAACATTGTTAGATTCAAAATGACCTCCCTGTTTTGTAAGCATCAACATGGTAGAGTCTACTGTGGTGTGAGAACTTGGCTACCCAGCTACAGCTGCCTCAAGTACTACAGTGGTTCCCTAATGAGCAAGTGTATTGACACTTGCCAGGGCTAAGGCAGCAACTATGGTCTTTCAAGCCTCCAGGGTCCAGAGCTCACATAGGGGCCTAACCACAGCAAAGACATTTTTGACTAAACCTCCTATTTGCAAGCAATTAGCACAAAGCCAACTTCAACATCACTCAAGTGGCCTTGTCTAAGTAGAGGCTCAAGTAGAGGTAGATGCATAGAGATGCTCCCAGGAGGTACAGAAATTGTCATTCAGAGCTTTGGCTGAGCTCCAAACATCCTGTCCCATCCCATGAGACCTCCAAGGTGCCTTTGATAGAGGGGATTATTGGAGTCAACAAGATAGCAAGAGTCAACAAACATTGCTCATGAAAACTCTCAATATCAATGATCTTAATTCATCAGTAAAAAGACACAGACTAACAGATTTGATACCAAAACCAGGATCTATCTGTCTGATGCATTCAAGAAACACACCTTAACATCAACTATAGACATCACCTAAGGATGGAAAAAGATATCCCACACAAATGGAAACAAGAAGCAAGCCAGTGTAGCCATTTTAATACCCAGCAAAATAGACTTCAAGCTACATGTCTCAGCTGGTCAAGGTTAACCAAAGTTGGGCTTGATTTATGGAATGCAGGAAAACCCAGATTATGCCTTGTCTAGAAAATAGAGCAGAGTGTGCTGTCCGGCTTCATGTCACTTTCTGTCTCACAATATTGTGACCAACACTTACGAGAAGGGAGAGAGAGAGTGGTCATTTGTTGGGAATCTCTGCCACTAGTGTTTTATAGCCTTCTCACATAATTTTCAGGCTATAAAACCCACTCTATGACTTCTGACCACTGGCCCATGGCTTTACCTTTTTTCTTGTACACCATTCTATGCCATTTTCCCATTACACTCCAGCTTCCTCTCCCCTAAGAAATCTATGCGCTCCCCCCGCCCCCAATTAATGCTCTTCTTCTCTCCAACTTTACTACCATGGCTTAAACTCCTGGCAGTCAGTTCATTATGAACACAATAAAATCAAGTTTATTTATCCCATCAATCACCCAAGAAAACTCATAGAACTATAGTCATTAGTCTCATCTCTTTAAGCAGAGGATGATAATTTTATTACCCATTATGAACGTGTATACATTTTTATGAATTATTTGCATCATTAAAAATTTAATATGTATCTAGCACGAGAATTCAGAGCTGTTTAGATACTTTTCACGTCTCCTTCTGCTTGCGTCAGCCACAAGTGCTAGTGATGTTTAGGGTGTTGAAGAATTTTTCTTCTTTTTTACACAGGGTAGCATAAAACAAAGCTATGTCTAGGAATGAGGGAGCAAGAAAAAAACCTGCCAAGGTTTTCTAGTGAGTGGGGCAAGTGATAACATAGTCCTTCTATGGCAATGGGATTGAGGAATGATCTGAAAGTTGGACTTGAATTCACCATTTTCCATGAGGAATCATGTTGCAATTGGAAGGTCATGTCTAAGGACCTTGGTTTGATTAGTCTATAGTGATGGGTCATGTTATAGTGTGTCTGAGATGGGATTCTGCATTTGTGCATTATATTAACAAAAACTATGTCCCACAGAGAGACTTCAGCACCACACACATCAGCTTTTGACTCCCTACAAAAACTCAGTGTTGTAAGTCTGATTGCTCTTTTACAAGCTGATGAACATTTCTCAGTGCTGAATATTATAGATTATTATAACATGTGGTCTGTTATTGTTATGATGTCCAAATTTTATTTAAGTGGAGTAAATTTGGACACATTTTATAAGAAAAATGTGTATTTTACTTAAAAGTTCCTTTAATACCAAAAAAAGAAAAATCATACAGAAAAAAGTGAGCCAGTAAGTAGCATTCCTTCATGGCTTCTACTTACTGGCTTAGAGGCCATGCTGGAGGGAAGGCTCAGGGACAAGATAGCTGCAGGGTTGCTCCAGGGACAGCTTAGAACAGGGACAGTGCCTGAGGGGCCCCCTCAACCATGGTATCTCCTGGCATTGTGAGAATGTATTTCTCTCTCTCTTTTTTGGTTCTGAGATGGGAGCTTTCCATGCAACTTAGACCACTCTTTCCTATATTCAGTCCTTCACTGATTGAACAGACATCCTTTCGATTTTGTATTGATACCCTGGTAACCTTGGAAAAGATATACAATTACATTCTCAAGAAACATGAGTGGATAGTCTACCATTTATAAGCCACATGATGAGACTGATGAGATTTAGAGGCATATGGCCAGATTTAGAGGTACTGCATTATGTTTCTTTCTTAAGTTTATTTGAGAAACTGAGTAATCAGCTGAACAATTCAATCACTGCACAGTGGTCCTAACCAGTTTAATATAGTTCCAGAGATGTCCCAAGGCTGCTTCCAATGAGCTGATAAATGAATGGTGGAGATAATGAGCACTGCTGTTCAGAGGCGAGCAATAGTGGTGGTGCTGTGGGAATCCATCGCTGTGAGACAACTCAGATGGGTGGTGAGGATGGACACAATGGAGGCAATGGGAACGGGATGGTCATCTCACTAGACGATGGGCAACGGTCGTGTTCTGGGAAGCCACTGAGCATCCTGCAGGATTCTCCCTTTGATTTTAGGATAAATCTTAAGCTTTGTACTCATGTTTTGAACCACTAAACACGTATCAAGCACTTCCATACTTGGAGTTATTACAGATATGGTTGCTGCTCTTATGGAACATCTAGGCTGTTACAGAAGCTCCAGAATGGACTAAGCGTGCACTATCAGATTGATGAAAGGAAAAAAGAGGAGCTATTCATCCACCATAGAAGGTGGATAAATATATGAGGGAAAAAAAAAACACTCAACATCCTTAGACATTAAGAACAAGCCGGGTGGTGGTGGTGGTGGTGGTGGTGGTGGCGGCGACGGCGGCGGCAGCGCACGCCTTTAATCCCAACACTCGGGAGGCAGAGCCAGGCGGATCTCTGTGAGTTGGAGGCCAGCCTGGGCTACCAAGTGAGTTCCAGGAAAGGCGCAAAGCTACACAGAGAAACCCTGTCTTGAAAAACCAAAAAAAAAAAAAAAAAAAAAAAAAAAAAAAAGAACATGAAAAACAAAACTATGTTGAGATTCCATCTCACTCCAGCAGGATGGTCACTATCAAGGAAAGAAACCACTTTCTGAGAATGAGGGGAGAAAGGCACCGAGTACAGTAATGGTATGAAGGCAGCTTCTTCAGGCAGCATGGAAATGAATATAACTCTTCAAAAGACTAAACTCAGAACTGCTGCTCCTGAATAAAGACTGGCAGTCTAAGCTAACATAAAACAGGTACTCAAACCCGCACGATGCTACCAACATATAGATTCAACCTAGGTGTCCATCAGCAGATAGATGAATAAAGAACATGTATCAACACACCCACCACCACCACCACCACCACCACCACCACCACCACCACCACCCATACAGTTATATAATTTGTAGAAAATGGACATAACTAGAGGCCAACATATTAAGTAGAAAAAGTCAGACTCAGAAAGCCAAATATGTTTTCATTGATATACAGACTCGAGATTTAAAAACGTATATTAGACAATAGGTTAACAATAAAAGGGAGACTCTTTAGGAAGAGAAAGTAGACTGGTAGGAAGGCATGGACAGAGAGACAAGGGAGGTTAATGTATGGGGTGTCAATATGAGCAAAATACATGATACACATTTATGAAAATGTCATAATGAAATCTCTCACTGTGTACAACGAATGCATGCTGTATAACAAAAGAAGTGTATGATGTGGGAGCCTGAAACACAGAAGGAAAGGCAAGGCTGCTTAGGACCCCTGTGATAGCACAGACATCTGTGTCAACTGCATGTTCAGAGAAGTGTTGGTGGTTGTGGTGCTGGATACAGGGCAGAGATCTGCAGGTCTGTGAGGATGAATGAGCCACCAGTGGCCAGGCAGTTGACCCAGGGGAACAGAATAAAGTAGGCCAAGTTCATGGACATCTGCTGCTGCCTGCTCTACATTCTTGTGGGCACAGCATCCCAATGCTTCCTTGGGAATCACCTCTCCTTACTTTGGTCTGTGTATGTTTTATGTACAGATGATCCCATTCCTGGACTGAAAGCTGGATATTTTTTGACAGTGTATTTTGTAGGTTCCTGACTCACTTCATTCAATAAGACCAAGCACAAAATGTTTGAAATTAGGGGGCAGGAAAGCATTTCTGTTGGAATCACTACATCATCAAATATAATCCATGAAGTGCTAGCAGCAGCCATCTTGTTTCCAAAGGAGAGAACGAGGAATCGGGAGAACAGAGCTTAGAGGTGAGTGAGAAGCTTTAGATGGCATTGTTGGGCTGCACAGATCCAGCTATGCCTGTGGTCTGTGGTGGCCAGTCACGTGGACTGATGGGACCTTTCATTTACAGCAGGCAAGGGCTGCAGATGAGAGAAGAAGCCTTAGCAAGGCAGAGCTCTCTCTATTTCTTCACTGTTTCCTCCTACTCCGTTCATTCCTTCCACTCTTGCACGCACCCTTTCTTAAGGCGTCTACTGTGAGATTATGCACATACAGCACAGCTAGAATTGCTAAATGATTTGGATGTTTCTGTCTTTCTTTTTTTAAAAAGAGTCATTTGCTATTACAGTGTGTGTGTGTGTGTGTGTGTGTGTGTGTGTGTGTGTGTGTGTGTGTGTGTCCCATGGTGAGTATGTGTGGTCGGAGGATCATTTTCAAGAGTTGGTTCTCTCCTTCCACCAAGTATTGATCTCAAGTCACCAGGTTTGTGTGGCACGTGCTTTTATCTCTAAGCCATCTCACTGGCCCTGAACTTTTCTTAAAAAATAGTAATTAAGCCTTGTCTCTACTGACTTCTTTGAGGCTCATCATAGAGCAGAAACTATTTGGAAAATGTGATTTTCCCCCTAGTATTTGCTCAGCTCATTTACTGGTATGTAACAAACTATCATACTAGCCAGATACTTCAGACTTTGCAAAGGAAGGGCCCCTGATTTCATCAGGTAATACTTTACAATGATGGGCAAGAATCTACTATTCCTGAAATGCAGATGACTGAGGATGGTTTAACCTGAGAACTAACAAACTAAGGTCTTTGAGCAAAAATCTGTTTGGTTGTCTGGCTTTGTTAAATACATTTTTTTCCTGCAGCACATCCATGCCTATTCACTTACACTCCTCTGCAGATAAGGTCACACTGCAACTGTAGGTGAGTAGTTATGATAAACAACACTTGGCCTAATAAACCGAAGCATTTCCAACCTTTTACAGAAAAGTCCAAAGAACGGCCCTCCATTCTATAGACTTAATAATTTAAGTAAGATCTGTATTTCTATATAGAGATATCTGCTGCATAAGTTAAATCACATTTTAGTTCATTTCTTCTTAATGACAGGGTGAATAATGGGTGAACTTGAATTCTGAAGAACCTAATGGTTCCTAGAAAATTTGACCCACTAGAGCATATGCAATTTATTAAAGAAACTCCTGCACATCTTTTCAGACCACAAGTAACAGCAACATTTCAGAATGTGTCAGTCAGTAAGCTGCCCAGAGAGAAAGATGCTTCTGGATAAACCTGAGACCCATCAGCCCTCCAGAATGGCCTGTGTTAGACCTGTCTCCTGTTGGTGGAAATGGGAAATGAGGACAGAGGTAAACAGAGCTACCATGTGATCAAGATCCAGTAGACTGATCTTGGCTCTATCAGAGCAAATTCAAGTCAGCACACCACACAAATACCTACACAGCGATGTTCAAAGTGGCAGCAGCTGCAGGAGCGAGGTTATGGACTCTGCCCATGTTCTTGTAAATGGATGAACACACAAAGAAATGCAACACACAGATACAATGGCATTTGAGCCAG
Organism: Peromyscus leucopus; assembly: GCF_004664715.2. NCBI lineage: Eukaryota > Metazoa > Chordata > Mammalia > Rodentia > Cricetidae > Peromyscus > Peromyscus leucopus. The sequence continues at coordinate 90,267,191 of NC_051070.1, read as the reverse complement.
CTGTCAAGATGAACACAATTATGTCATTTTTCAGGAAACTGGATGGAATAAAGCATCTTAAGTGAAATGACCCCCACCCCAAGTGACAAATATCATAGAAGTTTTTACACACACACACACACACACACACACACACACACACACGCTCTGAAATCATGTCATTTGCCTTGCCAGAAGATGTTTGCAGTTGGAGATCACAATGATAAGCAAAATAAACCAGACTCAGAAGAAGACAAATATCATGTTTTCTCTCATTTACAGAATCTAATTTTTTAAAAACGAATATGGAAGAGAGCAGCCAATTAGGGCAAAGTGAGGAAGGGGGCAGTGTAGTGCAAGGAGGCGGAACGTGATGGGACCGCAGGTGTAAAAACATCCAAATGGGGCTTTTAGGATAATTCAGACTGATGCTAAAAGAAAGGAAACACTGTATCTTTATTGTGATACTTTCCCAGACAAGGCTTTCTGGGATACCTGCCACTCCTCTGCCTACCATCAAAGAGCAGCCCTGTCATTGTGTGAATGTGTCTCCCCAAGAGTCTTGTGCTGGAGCTGTAATTCCCAAATAGAGCTTTAACAGTACTTGGAGGCGAGGCTTTTGGGGGATAGTTAGGATTTGGTGAGGTCATGTGGTGGGTCTCATATTATGTCATTAGTGGTAGCTTTTTAATTGTTTGTTTGAGACAGGGTCTCCCCATATGTCTCCCAGCTGGCCTCAGACTTCAGTTCTGCCTCAGGGGGTACCACCCTGGTTGGCTCATTGGTGGCTTTTTAAGGAGAGGGAGAGACTCGAGCTAGCATGTTGGTTCTATGTTGTCATGGATGTGCTCTGCTGTGCTGCCCCAAGGCTGAGAACCAAGCAAGTTCCATGTCTTTCTTAATCACGTGGAATCAGACATCTCTCCACAGCAACAGAATCTAGGTGATAACAGCAGTGTTGGGGGCAGCTCGTGCCTACACTGTTTTTGGCCCTAGCATCCCCCAATTTTAACTGTGCAGTTTCTAAGAGCCATAAAGACACTGGCTGTGCATCTTGTTGACATCTTTGTTTCCCCACTCATGATGATATTTTCCCAAGTGGCTATTCTGTGTTTTACTCCCTTCTCCCTGGTGATCTCTCTTTGGTGGGGGGCTTTATGGGAACCCATCCCCACATCACTCGTGGAAAGAGGCTGTTGCAGGCTGCTCCTCCCGGTTTGAGGTGGTGAATATGGATCATTCTGTTGGCTTGGTTTGTTTGGTGTATTCATGGGTAGACAGCCTGTTCTGCCTGCTTGGAACATTGCATTTGTTTTCAATGTAAAAAGAATACTTATTAATTATTGGGACTAGTGATCTTTTTTTTTTCTCTTGTGGGACTGAGACATATTCCTATTATTATGTTTTTTTTTTTTTTTTTTTTTTTTTGGTTTTTTCGAGACAGGGTTTCTCTGTGTAGCTTTGCACCTTTCCTGGAGCTCACTTGGTAGCCCAGGCTGGCCTCGAACTCACAGAGATCCGCCTGGCTCTGCCTCCCGAGTGCTGGGATTAAAGGCGTGCGCCACCACGCCCGGCCTATTATGTTTTATCTAACCCCACTGGAAAGAAAACTACTTATCCAGACAAATCCAGACCCTCCTTTTCTCAGGACAAGATGTCAAACAGGTATAAAAGACCAGTTGAATACCAACACTGATGGAGGTCTGTGGTGATATATTGTGTACCCAAATAAAGCTTACTTGGGGATCAGAGGACAGAGGCAGCTACTTAATTAGACACAGAGGTCAGACAATGGTGGCACATGCCTTTAATCCTACCATTCAGGAGGCAGAGATCCGTCTGGATCTCTATGAGTTCAAGGCCACACTGGGCTACATGAGAGAAACAGAACCAGGAAGTGGTGATACATGCCTTTAATCCCAGGATGTAATATAGCAGGACACAGAGAGGTATATAAGCCATGAGGAAACAGGAACTCGCTCTCTTGAGGCCGAGCATTTTGTAGAGGTAAGCTATCGCTGGCTGTTCTGCTTTTCTGATCTTTCAGCTTTCACACTAATATCTGGCTCTGGGTTTTTTTATTATAAGAACTTTTAAGATTCATGTTACAGAGGTCCATGTGTTAGCACTGTGCTAAGTATGTTTCCTATCAGATCTTATTAATCCAGCAGTGCAGGGTGGAGCTTTCACTCCTGTTCTGGGGATATTGAGATTTGGTGTCTAAGTAACTTGATTAAAGGCATTCACCCAACAACATCTAAGACAAGGATTATAACATATAGCAGTTTTCAGCAGTCAGCACTCTGGGAGCTATTTTGAACATGGCACTATATTGTTTAAACTTTCTGACAAACTTATGGAGTAGAAATTAATACTCCTTCCATATTATAGACCTGGAAACCGAGGTTCAAAAAGTTAGAGAAGGGATTACAGAACTTGGAGTTCAGGCCCAGACTGGTTTGACTTTAGAATGAGTTTTTGAAGGCCATGTTCATGTAGCTATGCTCCTACTTGTTAGGAGTCACTCCCTTTGAGAACCACTTCTCTGTGCTCCAGTCAGAGCTGGCTCCCGTCACTGTTGGAATGTGCTTCTGGACTGATCTCTCAGCTGTGGGCTTGGCCAGAATCCCTCACCTCCTGCATGGATTCCAGACCAGGGGAGAAGCATGCCTCCCATTGCCTCTCACAGGATGCAGGCAGTGGACTGGAAGGAGTGATGGGCTGAGAAGGCGGAGGTATGGGTTTGAGGCCCATGTCTACTTCTGTGATGCCAAGTCTGTCTGTCCTTGGTTTTCCGAGTGCTCAACATGAACAAGCACACCCTTCAGTCCAGCAGCTTCCTTTCTGTCATTGGATCTCCATCCAAGGCATTGCAGATTTTCCAACAGTGTGGGTGAGGGAAAAGTCTAGACAAAGCCACAGGGGTAGGGGAATCACAAATGCCTCTAGGAAGTGAACTTTCAGTGTTGCATTCTGGGAGCCGCCTATTCCTGTTGTCTAAGGGGAAGCATTGTTGCTGAAGACAACTGCTGACAGGAAGTAGAGCTGTAGTTACCACAGAGGCAGACCAGAACACCAGCCTCAAAGCACCGAAGTTCTTCCCCAATTCTCCCTCTCAGTCTCAATGGTGACCTCATCCTCTCTGGATGCCAAGTTCTGCTCCTCAGACTGCTCTTCCCATTGGTAATAGCGCTTCACTTTTATGTAAGTCCCACTCCTCCACACTGCATCTTTCTGGAAAATTCCAGCCCTTATTCACCTCTCTGGCAGTCATCTGTATGACGTGGTTTACTGCTCGCTTGCCTATAATTGGTTCCTCGGTGCTGGTGTGGCCTTTTGCTTGGTCTGTATCCTCAGAAATTCTGTCTTCTTTGTCAAGGAGACCTTCCCCATATCCCCAAGGACTGGGGACATGAAAGGAAGACAGTGAAGTAAAATGACTGACTTTCTGGACCTTGCACTTTCAACCACAAATATTGATTGTATTTCCTCTAATGAAGAATATTCAGTACTAGGAATATCACAGACAGCAAGACCAACAGAGCTCAATTTCTAGGGCACCAGACTCTCATTTTCCCTTAGCCCCAGACATTCCCATCAAAGGAAAATCAAGCTCATACCCATATGCAGATAAGATTTATTTTTCATAACACAATGCCTACATGCTCTCCTGCTTTAGATGGGATTTTTAAAGTAGACAGTGAGTATTGCTCAAAGTACATTAAAGTATCTTCCAGAGGACCAATCACTGGGTGCTGGTATTTTTTTTATGGGTTCTGGTTACTTCTTATATGATTTTTCATTATTTAAACCAAAGGGGCATAAGTGCTCTGACATATGAATGTTTTTGCTTTTGTAAGCGATTGTATAAAATACATAAATGTTGGTGAAATGCAGAATAAAATAAAGTAAAACCAAAGCAAGAACGGAGACCAGGGTGTGATGACAAGATTTAGTCACTAGATGGCAGACCTAGGCTGTAAATGCTTCCCCAGTTTCATCATTGGTCAACTTCCAGAGAGTGCTATAATTCAGAAATGGTGCATTTTAATGCCATATTCCCAGGTATATTTCCATTTACTGCAGCAACATTTTAGCTAAGAAAAAATTCATCTGCTTTAGAAATGTTTAAGAACACAGTACGTCTTCTGCATTCTTTGCTACCATTTGAATCAATGAATTAATTGACGAATAAAAGGTAATTGTACTGAGAGTTCACAGTGGAACATGACTCTGGATCCTGTTTTATATACAAGCAGAACAGAATAGGGAAAGTACATGTCCTCCTCTGGGAGGAGAGCCCCACTCATTGGGGTGCTGTGAACTTGTTTCCGAGGCTGCATCTGTGTGACATGGCTCTGTCCCAGGGCAGAGACAGACACCGGGGGAAACTTGGGCACGGCAACATCTTCTCCAGCACCTGGACAGTAAGACAGGGATGCAAAGAGGCAAGGCATGCAGCTCTGGGCACGAACTTGCTTTTCCTTTTCTGGTGGCTGATAATTCCCTCATGTTTATTTAATACTGAGACCCAATATATTGCCCTTTGGATTGAAGAACTTTAATCAGCTTCCATTTCTGGATGCCCTCAGGAAAGTGTCTAGATTAGAATAAATCTTTATTCGTTTTTTGGCCCTTAAGACAATATAAGCCAAAGGGTTTGTAATAGCTCACTAGACTCCTTGTTCTAAGCTGTGCCTCAGTTGCTATTTTCTTCTCTCTCTCTCTCTCTCTCTCTCTCTCTCTCTCTCTCTCTCTCTCTTTCTTTGAGATTTTATTTTTTTATTTTATGTGTACAGGTGTTTGCCTAACTGTATGTATGTATGTATGCATATGTGTACTATGGGGGCCAGAAAAGGGCATTGGATTCCCTGGGACTGGAGGCACAGATGGTTGTGAACTGTCATGAGAGTGCTTGAAATTGGACCTAGGTCCTCAGGAAGAACATCCAGTACCCTTAACCACCACGTTGTATCTGTGTGCATATGTGCACACATGCGCACACACATTTACAATCCTCCCTTAAAATTGTTTTGTTGTTGTTGCTATTTTCCAAGAGTACAAAGACTTAAGTACTAAACTAATGGTCTTCTGAGTCAACCTCCAGGCAACCAGATCTTCCTCTGAAGACACGGGGGCGTCGGGTGAGGACAGTGAACACATACTCTAACTTCTCATACTTCAACAACCATCTCCTGAACTCCTGTTTCAGTCAGTGAACTGAAACATACAAATGGCTTGAGATTGCAGATAACAAGAATTGTTGGTGAAATCAATGATTTTCCCAAGGAGGATGACTTTGTCCTTCTCTTCCTGAGGATATTTAGTGTATCTGTTGACACAGCACAGGTTGTCACCACTGCTAGGGTATGGGTGTTACTGGCATCTACTCAGCCTATAGTCTGGACTTATTTCTCTTCTGTCCTTTCTTCCTCATTTTCAAGAGCATCTTAGAAACTGTTAGCGTGTGAAGATGGTACTAAGCCTCTTGTAACTAAGAATTAACTGCCCCCAAAAGTGAATCCTGGAGAGTCTGAGAAACCCTGATCACCTCTTCCAACTTCATCCACAGAACTCTAGACAGACCTAGGAGTTGTCTGCTCCACTTGACAGGACTGGCATGGCTATCCATCTCTGGTGAGCCTCTGGCCTGGGCTGTCTGGCCCTGCATCTCTGCAGCATTGCTCTGCAGACATCCCCTCTGTACTTGCACACTCATCCCAGCTCCAGATGTTGGTGAATTTCATCAGAGCATCCTTGGGTGGGGTGAGGGGTATTAATAACCTGCTCTTCGCTAACACAGCTTTTCCCTAGAACTAGTTATGACAGGGCTGGTTAGATTTCTTTAAAAGCATATCCCAAAGCATCTCTGGGCGAGTCTGTTCAAAATAAAGCTCTGCTTTAGACACTCAGCCACCGCCTCCTTTCAGATGTGCCTGCTTCCTGCTTGGCTGAGACTTTCAGATCCCAATGCACAGACTTGTCTATTCTCAATATGCTCTTGTTTCTTTTTCCATTCTTCAGGGCAGCTCAGCCATGGTCCTGATTCCAAATCGCATCCCTTAGGAGATGTGGATTGTAGTAACTCTGTAGTTCATTTTCACTGTTGACTTGGTGAGATTCAGGATCACCATGGAAACAAGTCTCTGTGCAAGTTTGTGATGGATTTTCTAGATTAGCTTAATTGAGGCAGAGCTTCCTCCCCTATATGTTGGGCCTTTCTATGGACTGGAGTCCCAGGCTGGATGAAAAGGAGGAAAGGAGCAGAGTTCATTTCTTTCTACCTCCTGACTAGATGTGAGCAGCTGCCTCAGGTCCTCACTGCTGTGGCTCTCACTGCCGTGGCTTCCCCACACTGATGAATCGTGCCCTTGAACTGCGACTGAACCCTTATTTATGTTGTTTTTGTCAGATGTTCGATTATAGCAAAAAGAAAATGAACTAATTCCACCATCTGCTGATACCTGCTGTGTGCAGTTATGCAGCCCGGGGACCAGGGCAATCCCTTCTCGGCCCCACCCCCACGCACTGATGCACTGGTGTGAGCTGCTAGATGTGAGTTTGCCATCCTGACCATACCCACCCAACTCAAGGCTGAGAAGTGGACCAAGGACAGGCCAGTCTGATTCTCACCCTTAAAAAGGGAGGCACAGAAAAAGGTGCCTGGGGAGCCAGGTTACAGCCCTGCAGAGTCAGGGAGCCAGTGTCTGGTCCTCGGCCTGCAGGGAACGGCTGCTGTTTCGAGGCTTCATGCTGCCACTACCAAACATACTTGATGGAGTCTCTTTTCCCAGCTTCATTTTCAAGACTCTGTTTTCCCTCCTAGGTGCAGAATGTATTTATAGAGATGTTTTCCCTTCTCTTCCTCCTCTTACACTTTTTTAGAACTCATGCTTCCTGCATAGGCCTGCACTTCAAGGCAAGAGGTTTTGGTAGCCGATTTTGTGGAATGCCCTTCCCACCCACTCTGCACTTGCAAGGACTTCCTAGCTAAGTGCAGGGGCCATTTCCAAGTACCTCCTCCTATGTATTTTTTGGTTTCCCCACACGGAAAATTCTGCAGTTCTCAGAAGTGAAGGGCCTTCTGTTTTATATTCAGATGAACGTACAGGATCTCCCCCAGCTGTGAACACACAGCATCCCCCCCAGCTGTGAATATTCGCATGTCCTAAGAACTAGGACTTTGCTTGTCTTCTTAGTTCCTCTTTCTATTGAGTCATGATTTATATATTGGAGATAAGTCTCTGAAATCGATTAAGTTATTAATTTTTAAAAAGGTGTGGCTCAGGCCTGGTAACACAGTCCAGATGGCAGAGTACTTGCCTAGCAGGCACAAACCTCTTGGTTTGATCTTCATACTGTACAAATCAGGTATGGTGGCACATTCTTGGAATCTCAGCACTGGGGAGGTAAGGCAGGAGGTCAAGAAGGTCATCCTGGGCTACATGGCAAGTTCAAGGCCAGCCAAGGCCATGTGACCTTGTGCCAAAAGAAAATAAAAGTAAAAACCTGGTGGCTTGTTAAGTGTAGTGGGTAGCCATTCCAGTTTTGATCTGGAAGTTCCAACCCCCACTGAGGCTTCGGAAATGGTCATGCCTACAAGGCGGGGCCAAGAGAGGATCCTGAAGACCAAAGATCCGGATGTGCCGGCTTTCTTGGTTCCTGGACCCTGGATGCTGGAGGTTGACTGAGCAGAGTTCTCCAGAGAACACCGCTAGACTGTGCCATGCCTTTCCCCAGACTCTGTAAACTATCCCTTCACTTGTAAGTTACCCCACAAAATAAACCTATCTTTTAATTATGTGGAGTAGCCTTAATAATTTCACCAATAGTTAAGTATTTTGATAATTTTGATCTGATTTTTCCTAGGCTATAATAAGATGCCAATGTACATATAACTAAAATTCTTTTTTTGGTTTTTTCATGAGGAAAGAGTACTCCTCCTTCCTTTGTCATGAATTCCATGTTTGATACTTACTACCTATATCCTGCTCATCTGCTTTACTTTATGAGTTGGCTTCCAAAGATTTACCAAGCAGAAAGTAAATCATGGAATGCTCTAGAAAACAATTACCCAAGAGAATAAGTGTAAACCAGAGGCATTCAGAGACACTGTGCTCAGAATGTACTCGTGGAAGGAACTTCGGATCCACAGACAGATACCAAAAGGTCCCAGAGAGGCTTTCTCTCCTTTCCTGTAATTCTTCAGAGAGTCCCAGTGTGTGAGATGAGCATCTAAAAATGGTCAGCGTTTTTAATTTACAAAGAAGGCAGTTTTTCTGGATTTTGAAGAAGAGGACAGATCCAATGTAGAATTTGCTGATATCCTTTGTTTCTGCTGACATTACTTTCTGGTTCCTTCACTTGCATCACCCAGAACAGGAGCCTTTACCATTCATCTTCAAAGGACAAGAGCAAGCTGATAGTCTCAGCTACAAGGAAGCTGAGGCAGGGGGATTACAAGTTTAAGACTGGGTTGGACCCTGTCTCAAAACAAAAAAAAATTTTTTTTTTAAAGGGACTGAGATATAACTCAGGTCCTAGGTATATAGTTCAAGCCTAATACAATACACACACACACACCACCACCACCACCACGACCACCACCACCACCACCACCACCACCATCACCACCACCACCAACAACAACAACAAAAATAAACTATGAAAGAATTAAAGTCCCAACATGGTGATGGTTGAAAACAATAGCAGTTTTTGGGAACTGCGGTCAGTACACTTGTCTGTAGTGAACGTTAAAGATCTGTCTGATTTGAAAAGGGGGGGGGGGTTCTTCCAAGCAGATCTCTCCTAATCCTGCTCAAAGCTGTATTTGGAATAGATTTTTTCTATGAAATCTCATCATTAATATGTATATCTGAGGATTAATTCTTACATAATGTTAAGTTCTTAATTCCTCGGAATCATTTCCATTTTCCTTTCTCTCTCTCTCTCTCTCTCTCTCTCTCTCTCTCTCTCTCTCTCTCTGTGTGTGTGCGTGTGTGTGTACAAAGTACACCTCTGTTTCAACATTACCTGTCAAATTTCAGTTCTGACAAATTATGCTAACCTCTACCTAATCCAATTATTCTGTATAATTAAAACAGTTAGTTTTAAATTACAACTGAGCATAATCTTAAGGGGGAAAATAAATCTCTCTTTTCAATTTTCTAGTGCTTTAGTTTTATCCAGCTTTGCTAACTTGCTTATGGTCTGTCTATAAAAATAAACTTAAATGTAAATTATGATTTAAATCCCTGTGGGCAAGCTGTTCGCCTTATTTGTTAGAAAGCAAATAAGACCTACTTTATAGTCTGTTTACTAAAGTGAAATTTCAAAGTTGGGGTTGTAAAACATTAACTCTATTGTTGCTGTAAATGCAGAAACCAACAAGCAAAGCAACGTTCTCAGGACAACACGCACAACTTTAAAGCAACCCATTATCTGATGTTTTTCTTTTAAGCTAAAAGCTGATACGGAGTGTTGTATGCGATTACGTATGCTCATCACCCAAGCGGGTGTTCAAACAATTCATCAGGGCAGGAGACATCGGCTTGTGAATATCTGATTTTGATCACTGGAGATCGTTTGAGCATTCCTCCTGCTCTGCCTCTCTTACCGACATCAAATTGCTACCCACACCTCGAAAAGCAATGGAAAACAAAGGGGTCCTCTTCCTTTAAGAACCTGTTACATTTGCAGTCTCAAGTATATTCACCTCAGACTGTCATATGAATTTAACTGAAAACCCCAGGATAAACGAGGGACTCGTAAATCAGATGAACCCCACTGCTTCCTAAGGAAGACTTTGCAGGTATGCAGTTTCATGGTGGTAATGGTAAAACATTTAGTTTCTCTCTATTGGATGTGAAGCAGCATGTTTTTCCTTCTGTTAACATTTACAAATTAGGGAAACTTTAGAAGGGTGTTCTACAGTGACATTTGCTCCCATGAGCACAACCAGATTAGAAAGAAATGTTCCCAGGTGTGGATGAAGGCAGAGGAGTATAGGCCTGCCTCAGTCTGCAGCTCTGGAGCGGCAACCCCTGGCTCAGGGCCATGACACAGATACTGCAGATGTAGAACAGATGTGACTGTGTGTACCAGCCCTCACAACTGTCCTCCAGCTTCAGAAGAAGCACTGAAGGTGACAGAATCAGAAAGGTGTTTCCTACAGGGCTAATGCTCAAGACTATGTGTTGAGGTCTTTATTTGGGGGCTACGTGTATAAAATCTAGCATGTAATTACTAGCACTGTGCTTGCTCCTGGGAGTGGTTTACTAGCTGTGGAGTCACATGACTAGATCTTAGGAGCCGGTTTTCCAGCTCCCTGGGGGCTCAGCCCTGCACACAGATGCTGCTCTGGTTTCCCTCTTGACTTAACATTTTCTCATTCACACTTGCCTGCACACCCCTCTCCCTCAGCTGTGGGCCCTTTTGTGTCATTCTCGGAACCGAATGTTCTCTTCAGCCACTCCCTCTGAACCACTGTCACATCTGGCTTGGATGACAGTGGGTGCTCACGCCCCCTGTCCACTCTCCTAGAAATACAATGTGTATAGAACTCTTACTCCAAGAATTGTAAAGAGCAGCTTACTGGGGAATAATTGATGCCACAAGTCCATCAATTTTAAGTATATAATTCAATGCTTTTGGTAAGTGCACAGTACTGTGTAACTATTGTTCAGCTACAATATTAGAACAATCCCCCAATGTCTCTTGCACCTGTTTGAAGACAAACTCCACTTACCACTTCAAGCAGCTACACAGCCATTGTATCCATGGACTTGTATGTTCCGGAGGGTTTGTAAAAGCACACAGTGGGTGGTTTTGCATCTGGCTGTTCTTGCTTGGTGTAGTATTTTGAAGCTTATCTCCATTGTCTCAGGCATCGGAACCAAACTCCTATCGAAGGCTAATAACACACCCTCTATGGTTGTTTTCTGTAAACACACTGGAAGCCATCACTGAACTGAATTAGAATACGGCAGAGCTGCTCAGCATTGTGCTTCTCCTCCAACCCGAGAGCTACAAAGTATGCAGCAGTTTGGCTCCCTAATATCACTGAGATGAAAACTGAGGCCTTTCTATGGCATATAGGCTTGTCTGACATGGCTGGTATCTTCCTCTATATGGTAGTTTGAAAGAAAATGGCCCTCAAAGAGAGTGGGCCTTGTTGAAGTAGGTGTGGCCTTATTGGAAGAAGTGTGCCACTGGGGGGTAGGATTTGAGGTCTCTTTTGCTCAAGATTCCCTCAGTTTGACACTCAAACCACTTCCTGTTGCCTGTAAGACATAGGACACTTAGTTACAGCTCCAGCATCATGTCTGCCTGCACACCACCATGTTCCACCATGATGATAATGGACTGAACCTCTGAACTGTAAGCAAGCCACCTATACTGAGTGGTTTTGTATGTCAACTTGACACAAGCTAGAGTCATCAGAGGAAGGTGCCTCAGCTGAAGAAATGCCTCCTTGGGATCCAGCTGTAAGGCATGATCAATGGGGGAGGGCCCAGCCCATTGTGGGTGGTGCCATCCCTGGGCTACTGGTCCTGGGTTCTATAAGAAAGCAGGCTGAGCAAGCCACGGGAAACAGGTCAGTAAGCATCTCCCCTCCATGGTTTCTGCATCAGCTCCTGCCTCCAGGATCCTGCCCTGTTTGAGTTCCTGTCCTGACTTCAGTGATAAACAGCAATGCGGAAGTGTAATCCTAATAAGCCCTTTGCTCCCCACTTGCTTCTTGGTCATGGTGTTTCGTCACAGCCACAGAAACCCTGACTGGGGCAGTCTTACTCACTTCCTCCTTCCTCACAGACTCTGGACAGTCACCCTTTCTGTCTAGGAGCATGACCAACTGACTCCACTTTGGGGCCCGTGACTCTGCTCCTTCCTCTTGTTTGACCGTGCTTTGTTCCAAGCACCAGACCTTGACAACTTGAAGCCACAACTCAGGTGGCTGTTCCTGACTAGTCAGTCTCAAGGGAGGCCCACCCCTATCTGCAGCATCCCATCCCTCTACTTACTGTTCTGAAACCACATCCACTCCTCCTTAAGGATCTTTTCTTAGAGACTAGTTGCGTACAGGGCAGCTGGGATGAGGGACCACAGGTTTAGAGTCAAGTATGATTGACTACCCTCATCTCTCTGTTGCATGTTTGAGTGCTTAGGTGTGTATCCCTGAGTAGGTGTGTTACTTGTGTGTGAGTGCACATGTGTGTGAGGTGTACTTGCACATGTACACACATGTGCATTGTGTGTGGAGGCCAGAGGTTGATATTGGCTGTCTTCCTCACTTGCTCTCCACCTTATATGTAGGCATGGTCTCTTGTTGAACCCCGAGCTCACAGATTCAGCTAGTCTACTTATCCAGATCTCCTGGAGGTGGGGGGCACGGGTCTCCTGTTTCCTCTGCTCCAGTTCTGGGATTGCAATGGGCGGTCAAACCCACCTGTCATTGTGTGCCTCTTCAATGCCTCTCTATTTAGAGTGCCTGCAAGCTATTTCTCAAGTACCAGAGTATTTCCCTTATGGGGCAGGTGTTCTCTTAGTATATTAAAAGAAAGCACAATAAAAATCCAAAAGAAAAGAGAAAATTATACAAATTATACATACATATACACACAAATACTTATCAAAACTTAAGAAATCTATACACATAAAACATTTTTCTCTATCTAAAAAATGAATATGGGGGTGAGAAAAGTTGAGGTGGTGGGTAATGAAGTTGTTAGGTGATCTTTTCTTTACTGGAACTAAACTGAGTTGAGTTAACCTCAGTTCTAGGACTTGTTTGACAAACCTACCTCACTCGACACAAGAGGTCCTATCAGGACTTGGTATCTCAGTCACTGATGATCCAGGAATAAGCAAGACCCTATTTTGATTTTTTATTACATTTCTCTCTCTCTCTCTCTCTCTCTCTCTCTCTCTCTCTCTCTCTCTCTCTCTCTCTCTCTCTCTGTAGGTGTACACACGTGCCCACGTACAGGTACATGCCACATTGTGTCCATGTAGGTCAAAGAAGAATTTGTAGGAGTCAGTTCACCGCGCCCCCCGCCCCCCCCAGGGTCCTGGGGACTGAACTCAGGTCATCAGGCTTGTCAGAAAGTGTCTTTATCTGCTGAGCTGTCTTAGGCCCTGAACGTCCTATTTTATAAAGGACTTAGATGGTTACTATAATTGTATGGGAACTGGAGCTTTTCCACAATGTCCTATTTGTCTCTTGTGCACTGCCACTCATATACTCTAATCCATAACCGTTCTTTTCTGCTGTTTCTACCTGAGATCAGCACAAATATAACCAGGACATTAACTGCCTTTACCTCCATGTCCAAACATGCACTCTGTGTGCTTAGCTTCATGAAGTGTCACTCTGCTGCTAATACAATAATTCTAATCAGGCAGCTCTTTTCTGTAAGCAGGCAAATGGAGCAAATTGAGATTGCTCAGTGAGGTAAGGGGATGACCTTCATTTGAGCACAACGATTTGCTTGCTGTTTGTACACAGACAGCTGAACCACATCTTAATTCCAGCCTGGAATTTGAAAGCTGCAGTGAATTCTCTGAGGTTGCCAGACACAAAGACAGATTCCTGATGGAGAAGCTGAAGAGACGGAGGTCTCCGCAAAATCCATCAGCTAGCGCTTGTCAGCCATGCACTCCTTCCCCTCGGGATATGAGATAATGGAGGCCGACTGGATGTGTTCATTCCAATCAAGTGACCAAATGTCCCCTGCTTGTCCTAAGATGTCAGACTCTCAGAGTACAGTCTAGAAAGTTAGGGTAAGCCCGGAGGAGCTAGTTAATGGCCTTCCTTCTCAGCATGTAAGAAATGACTAGCAATGGACTAATAATACCATCTCTATGAGTATATGCAAAGTCACTGCACCAGCTGAGTATAAGGGGTTCCATTACAACATTATCCACAACTTGTGTGCATCTGTGGGTGGATAAAACATGGACACAGCCACAGATCCAGCAAAGCAAACTGGAAAACATCATCAAATATTTACAGTGATGCTTACTGGATATGACGATCATGAGTAATGTTTAATTCTCTGTATATTTTTCCCACTTTGCACAATCAAAATATCAATATCTTTGGTTAAAAAACATAACATGAAATTACACCTCTAAAAATGATGCTCACGTGAAGACCCAGCATGCTGCCTTCCACAGAGTCGGTAGCAAATAAGCACGATTTGAAGTGCTTGCATAAAATACAGACTTCCCTTCAGTGTCTTCACAGATGCAGCCGTTAGGAATTGCGAGTCCAATTCCACTGTAAAGCTAGAGTCCAGCTTGATTCATTTGCATGTAATTAAATATTATCCCCACGACAGGCTCATGAAGCAGTGGTGACATCACCTGAAGAGAGCAGCCTGTGCTTTGGGTGGGGCTGGATGTTCTGTAGGTTGTTTTTTTCTAAATCTTTTCTCACTAATGCTTCTATCAGCAGCAGGTTTCATTCCAGGCATAGTGCAACCTGCTGCTGTGGAATAGAATAATTGTTTAACGATATAAAAATGTGTTGCATTTGTTTATGCTGCATTTGTTTAACTATGTAGATGTATGTTGCATTTATTCATTTGCATTGTACAATAATTATTTAACTATGTAAAGATGAGTTGCTTTTGTTTATGTTGCATTTGTTTAACCATGTGTTGCATTCTTTTCACCTTGCCTACCTAAGGCACCTGATTGGCCTAATAAAAAGCTGAATGGCCAAGAGCTAGGCAGAGGAGGGATAGGCAGGGCTGGTGGGTAGAGAGAAAAGGGGGACCAGACAGGCAGCTGGGGTCCAGCCAGCCAGACATACAGGAAGCAGGAAAGTAGGATAGACAGTATGTAGATAAGGTAACCAACCCTCAGGGCAGCACACAGATGAATAGAAATGGGTTGATTTTAAGTTAAAAAAAAAAAAAAGCTAGCTAAGCTAAGATCCAGCATTCATAATGAATAATAAATCACTGTGTCATGATTTGGGGCTGGCGGTGCAAGAAAGCCTGCTACAATCTGTCTTACAAGCCAAATAGGAAATGAAGCTGGACACAGGCAGAGAATGTCTATTTTCTCCTTGAGTTCGGTGTCAGTATCACAATGTCAGCATGTAACATGCTGGAAGAGACATCTCTGCTAATGCCGGGAAAGAACACATTTGGTGGGGCGGAGCAGTACTCTTGAGGGTGGGATGGAAGACTCTGCTGGATACTCATTACTTACCTCCAAGGTTGTAAGAGACCCACTTGAGGTCATCTACCAAGATGATGACATTGCCACTTACAAATAGGCAAGGAATGTATGAGGAAGAGATTCGTGAAAACTGGGGCGGTAAACGTCCAAGACAAAGGCCAGGGGCTGTTCAGTGGAGACTGCTCAGTGCTTGGGGCTAGCTCCCAAGAGGAGCAGACGGGGTCAATGTTGTCATTAGGCCCCAGTGATTTTGAGTCTGTCTGTCTGTTCCTCTGATTTCTCTGTCACTACAGCTACTGTCACTCTCACTTGATGACAGTCACAGTCTGCTAGAATGAAGTTAAAAGTAGGTGAGTCCAGTATGGATATTCTTGGACTAAACCCCAAACTTCTTCCTGTGACCCCTGACTCTGTGAGTCCAGTTCTGGCCAGTCTTATTGCCTCAGTTCCTCAGCATCCCTTCACGGCATTCTAGCCAAGCTGACTTTTCTTCTGCCTCTCAAAATCCCAAACTCCCTTTTAGCACTGGTTTGCTGATTGTATGATTTTTCCCTTCCTACCATGGGTTGCAGAATATTTGTTTAACTATACAAAGATGTGTTGCATTTGATTAATTATGTAATGATGTGTTGCTGTTTTACCTTGCCTGCCTAAGGCCCCTGATTGGTCTAGTAAAAAGCTGAACAGCTAATAGTGAGGGAGGAAGTATAGATGGGACTTCTAGGCAGGGAGGGTAAGTAGGAAGAAGAATTTAGGCTCAAGGAAGAAAGAAAATGAGATGCCAGGGACCAGGCAGACAGACACGGAGGAAACAGGAAAGTAGGACATACAGAATGAAAGAAAGGTAAAAAAAACTCCAAGGCAAAATGTAGATGAACAGAAGCAGGTTAAATTAAAAGAGCTGGTGGGACAGGCATAGGACAGGGCCGAGCATTCATAACTAATATTAAGTCTCTGTCTTTATCGGGGAGCTGGTTGGTGGCCCAAAGAAAAATCACAACTGTCCTCATAACGGACTTCTTCTTGTGTTACTCTGACTTCAGTAGTCACAACTTTGGGCCCCTTTCTGACTCTTTAAATTCAGACAGATTCTCTACGCCTTTGCAGATCTCCATGGAATAACAAAGTTTGCTTCACCCTGCACCCATATTTTGGCTACATGGCCAAGGGTTGAAAGCAGATGTATGGCTAAAGATGAGAATTAGTGTTCTCAAACAAATTTCTAAGGATATAAGAGAAGAATAAAATGACCAACCATTTAAGTATTCCAATTTAATCATTAAAATGGTCAAGGATAAATTTTTAAAGTTCTGATGTGCATAGGCATGTGCACTTTTCTTTTGGTGTGTGTGTGTGTGTGTGTGTGTGTGTGTGTGTGTGTACATGCATGTGAAAGTATGTATATGTGTATGTAAGTATTCCTTACTTGAAAAGTGATGCTTAACTGAACCTAATGGTTCAGTCTTATAATCCCAACTACTTGGTACACAGAGATTGGAGGGTCTCAAGTTCAAGGCTGACTGTGGCCTCAGAGCAAAATCTAAGGACTGATAGAGCTACTTGATTTGAAGCTATCTTAACCAAAAAAAAAAACCCGCTCAGGGTAGAGCACCTCTGAACATGTAAAAGACCCTGGTTTCAATGCTCAGTCCTGTGAACAGAAACAACAAAACTCCAACCATACCCCTCCATTGAGCAAGCACCCCTCACCCAAGGGCAGTGTGTGGGGTTAAATGTTTACTTTCTAGCCTCTCCTATTCTCGTGCAGAGTGGGCCTTCACATAAGCGGTGAAACTGATGCCATATTATTTTAATGGCCACTGGTCCTCAAAAGAGGGTGTCTGTCCAGCTCATCACATCATCTTTCCTCACAAGCTATTGAAGCTTCATTTTTCATTAGTAAAGATTTACTGACCTTTTTTTCCATCCCAGGTCTAATATGAAGGCATCCTCATATGCACATTTTCTAAGTACCAAGAATTTACATATAAACTGCTCTAGAAAGGAAGCCAAAGGGCATCTGGTTGAGAGACAAGTGTCTTTTCTTCTTTAGTCACACCAGCTGATGTCCTGCGTTACTTGCTTTCATATCCTGATGATGGTAAAGACTACCATTTCTTGTTTGTACAGGTGCTTTGCTTAGTCATTGCATTCAATCCCTTACCAGCCAGCCTCTGGTGTCAGTGCTGTGAGCCTCCTGGTTAGGGAAGGAACTGAGCTTCAGAGGGATGTGACAACTCATCTAACACAACAATGTGAAGCAAAAGTGTGATCTGAACCAACTGGGTGTCTCTCTCAGAACATTGCTGTAGTGCCAGAGCTGAAGATTTACCTCCTAAGTCTGAGCTGGAAGCAAGGAAATGGAACAAGAGTTTTTAAGGCCTTCCCAGGGCGCCAAGAAACTCCGAAGGACCTAAGGGTTGCAGCGCCGGAGGGTCCAGGACTCTCAAACACTTGGAGCATTGGCATCAGCCATGGTGCTCTGTTTTCCTCAGAGGCCCTGCTTTCACCGAGTTCTAGATCACAGCACAGGGAAACAAACGAAGGCAGCAGTTTAGAAATGCTCAGAAAAGGAGTCTGCTGCTGCATTCCAACCTCTTAAGCACTGTCCCTGATCAGAAAGAAGGTGGGTGAGTGGGTGGGTGAAGACCCGCTCATGGGGTGTGGGACTCCGTGTAAGACTCAAAGGCGGCTGTGCCCTGGAATAATCCTCTTGTACACTGTAAAGATTTGCCACTGAAATTGATGTAATAAGACTCTTGGCCAGTAGCCAGGCGGCAAGTATAGGTAGAGTGACCAAACTAAGGATGATGGGATGAAAAGGGGCAGAGTCAGGAGTCACCAGCCAGATGCAGAGGAAGCAAGATGAAAATGTCATACTGAGAAAAGGTACCAAGTCACGTGACTAAACTTAGATAAGAATTATGGGTTAATTTAAGAGTAAGAGCTAGTTATTAATAAGCCTGAGCTATTGGACTTATTAATATTGATTATTAATTAATAAATAAATTATTTATAATTAAGATAAGCCTCTGTGTGGTAATTGGGAAGCCGCTGCCAGGTATTTGGGAGTTGCTGGCAGGACAGAAACTGCCTATAGGGCTGCGACTGTAAGATGTGGGAAGATGTACTCTGCACTCCTCTTGCCTTTGAGAAACAACTCTTATGCCATTGGATCAACCCACCCTACGAGTCTCTCCTCCACTGGAAAAGCCCTGTTTCAAGGGTGCTCACATCTCTTTTGGCAGAATAAGCTCCTTGCTTTCCAGGGGTGGCTGGAGGACTGGATAAGGTCTCTTAACATCTCTAAGCTTCTGTTTCTTTCTATTTAATGAGAGGGTGCTGATTTCTTGTGTGTGTACGTGTGTTCAGGAGTATGTGTGTGTGTGTGTGTGTGTGTGTGTGTGTACATGCATTCATGGGTGTGCATGAGTGTGGAGGTCAGAGGTCATTCTCAGGTATAGTTCCTCAGTAGCCTCCACCTTGCTTTCTGAGACAGGGTCTCTGGATGGGACCCACACTTGTCACTTAGGCAGGGCTGGCTAGACAGTGAGCCTCATGGATCTGGCTGTAACTACCTTCCCAGCTCTGGAATCACATCTGGATGTTACTGTGCCCCACTTTTACATGTACATGGATGCTTGGGAATGAAGTTGGGTTTTGCAGCAAATCCATTGCCAATGGAGTTGTCTCCTCAGCCCACTGATTTAATACAATCTGTAGTACTTAGTGAGACTATGGTGGGATTTGGCTAACACTACTCCATGAGAGGCTGCAACGTGCTGATTCTTGCACCTTTATCAGACAGCCTGATAGTATAGTTTTCAACAATCCGACAGGCAGGTTGCACTCCTGTCAAATATGGAGACACTGAAGAAAAGAGAGAAACATCTACTTGCCTAAGGCTGCCCAGCTGGTGATGGTGAAGGCAGGACTTGGTTGGTTCTGTCTGTTGTTGTACCTGATAGTGGCTTTAAAGGAATGGTGGAACATTTGTGACTGTATCGGTTTCCGGGAGGGTGGGACTCGTCATATTTAGGGCTCTCTCGGGGCTTGCTGTGTGCCTTACAGTATTTCCTTTGAAGACGGGAACACTGCTTATGTGCAAGTGTTGAGTTACACCTGCTGGATGCACTGACCTGGAACACCTGTGCTGTGTGAGTGACAGCAGGATCATTGCTGTTTAAACACCTGCAGTGTTTAACTCCATAAACAGCTCAATTCGTGGAAAGGAAATGAGCCTTTTATAGTCTCTAAATACCCAATCCTGTTTAAAATGCCTTCCTTCTCTGGCTTTTTTAGGAAGGCAGGGTATCAAGATAGTGAAAAGTGCCATCTCGTGTTTGGGTTTTGGCTCAGCTATTTATTATCAATGTCATTTTGACTAACTCACATAACCTCAATGGATCTCAGTATTTCCATCAACAAATGGGTATACCAGTGTCTTGTAGGTCTTAGGTACCTAGTCAGTTGAATTGACTGACTCAAAGTTAACAGTTACTACTTTAGATCTAGGCCACATTTTATTCCCATCTCCCCTTCCTCCCTTGAACAGTGTTAAAGTCAAGATTGTGATAGCAAAATGACTTCTATGAAATTGATAGTGTTTAACAAATGTTAATTAATTTTGTATTAACATGTATCATGAGTATAGTAAGGCACAAAGAGTTAGGTTGTTGGCCCAAGGTCACATAGCCAAGGCAAGAATGTGGTTCTGGAACACTTGACTTTGTGTTCTTATTCATGACAGTCGCATGTTCTTCCAGTCCCTGTTGAATCTATACCAAGTATCTCTTGTCTTATTACCAATGAGGGGTTAGAGCAGCGGTTCTCAACCTGTGGATCTCAAACCCTCTGGGGATTAAATGGCCCTTTCACAGGGTTCTCCTAAGACCACCAGAGAACAGATATTTATATTACTATTCATAACACTAGCAAAATTACAGTGATTAAGTAGCAATGAAATACTTTTATGGTTTTGGGGGTGACCACAACATGGGAACCACAACTGGGTTAGAGTTTCTGGCCCGAATCTCAATGTTACAGGTAAACAACTCCATGCCATTCCTATCTATTCTGTTCCTGATTATTTAATAACAAAAATTCACAAAGCATATTCTTAGTTTTCCATCATCTACTCACTATTAAAGTGTTCATGAAGTTTGAGTTTACATGGATGTTTTTTCACACTCGGAGGGTGTTTCAACATCTGACCACCACATCCAGCCACTCCTTGATAACTCAGTCTCAGCTACAGGTCCTGTCAACTGCCTTATGCCCCTCACCATGGCTCCCTTCCCAGCTGGATGAGAGAGTTTCAGAGTAGCTGAGGTGGAAGGGATCTGAAACACTGCTTATCAGGACGGGGGTGGGGGGGGGAAGCTGGGAAGGGTAGTGTCCAGTTGATGATTGACAGGGGGAAGCTAGGAAGGGTAGTGTCCAGTTGACGATTGACAGGATGGGTAATTGCTGATGGGATCAGAGGCAGAACCTAGAGTCTTCTGTCCAGAGCCTGTTCTCAGCACACAATCCTTCCTCCATCTTTAGTTTCATTGGTTGTTTCCCCTGCTAGCTAACCTTGCCCTTCCAGATGACACACAGACTGCTCTTCTGTAATTCTCTGGGCCCCTGGCTTGGGTTCTCTGGCTTGAGAGGCCTCTGAGCATCCTGAATGGTGGTTATCATTTTACTGATTCTGAACTCACATGTCTTCTGGGATTCTGGTAGAATAAATTTCTAGGTCAATGTTGTCTTTTACCATTTGTGATTTAATTAACTCTAAAAAAAACCTAAGCTTTATCTCCGAAAGAAAACCAAGAGAAATGGTGCCTGGGTTTCCACTGCACAGCATTTTCCGTCTAATGACTTCAGTACTGTGAGGGTGTGGGGTGTGGAGGAAGTGGACAGGGAAGGAACTACTCTCAGAGGACCGCGTCTCTTTTTCCATGTGGGCTCTCCAGTCCTAAAAAGCTGCAGTGGCACCTGGACAATTGGTTATTCTATCCCAACATATGTTTCCACATTTGCTTTCCTGCATGGCTCTACAACTCCAAAGGTCAACTCTTATTGCACCCATCTTGGCCGAAATGGCGACTTCTAGAAACACTATGCCTTCCTTCTGACTACCAGACTACTGAAATGATGGTCCCTAAGGAATTGGAATTTTCCTGGGAATCCCATGCTGGGAGAAGGAAAAGGAGGAAGCCTTGTTCTAGCCAGACAAATAGGCCATTTCCTAGGAAAAGAGTTCACACAATTCTGATCTGTCAGGCCACTTTGCAGAGACTAGAACTCAGGACTGCTTGGTTATGCATAACTCTGGCCCTCATATCAGGAAGCAAAGATGGACATGGGGATCACTGAGTCTCTTTGTCTCTCTTCCCAATGTGGCCACATTGAATACATCTCTCTTTTTCTCTTGCTTTTCTCTGTTGTATTGTCCTACTGAGGTCAGGTAGCTGAGCACACCTTGGTAGGGCTGCCAGGACACAAGCTCTGACCCAACAACTTGGTAACATTATGATTCTTTGCTTTCATGCCAATACCTGGACAGCAATATGTGCTTACTACGTGTTTTCAAACCAGCAGAGTTGTGATTCTAAGTTTACTCTGTTATTTTAGATGTTCTGGTTTAAGATGGCAATCCGATCATCTGCTCCCTGGCCTAAAATCTCCCCAAGCTTTCACCGGAGCCTTGGAATAAGCCATCCTTCTTGTGGCTCAGAAGGTCCCAATATGTCTGGCTCTGCCGTGTTCTCCTGGCTTTCCTTTGGGATGTTTGTTGGACAGTACCTAGTGACACTTTCATTTCTGCTGATCATTTCTGGTCTTACAGTCTTTGCATCTGCTCTCTCCTCTTCCTGGGATGCTTTTCCTATGACTGACTTTTCCTTCCTCGTTCTTTGGGTATTAGTGTAAACATTCTATACTTCAAGGGGCGTCATTGTCATTGGGGACCTGAGTCATCTGTACTTGCATGGCTCTACTATGGCAGCTTGTTTGTTCCTTCAGGGGCACAGACTATAATCTGGTTATTGTCTTACACCATTCTCGTGTTCATTACTGATGCCCTTTATTAGATGTTTGCAGAGTCCCAGAGCTGGGTACATGCACTTCCAGCCCTAGCTGGACAGATGGGAAGATTCCATGGAGGAAAGACAGACCCTTACCCTATCACGCTCTCCTTTTCACACTTCAGTTGAGTGAAGCAGAAAAGATTCTCCACTTCCAGGGAAGCCATTCTGAGGCTCTGGACACAGAAGACATTTGGTAAAATGAGATGGAAAGTGCTACTGTGGAGAAAAGGATGCATGGGGCCAACACTGGGAAGAAGCAAGCTGCCTTGCAGAGGGCTAATTGTGTGGGTGACTCAGCAGCACACCCTCTCTTTGCATGAGCCGGCCATGAGAGCCCGTCTCTTCTATATTGTGCTATTACAACAAAGAACACATACCACAGAGGAGAAACGGTATCAAAGTCAGTGCACTTGCTCTTCTGTTTTTAAATACAGGCACAGCAGACTGGGCGCTCTTGAAAAGAGACTAGTGCGGTGGCAGTTTCTCAGCCAAGACACTTGACCTTCCCAGTCTCTTGGAAATGGCAGGGAAGAATCTGATTGTGATTTCTGATCCACAGCAACAATGGAATTCACACCTTGTGGCTAATGAACTTGCCAAGTGGCATTGTGGGTTTTATGCAGAGGAGTGTGGTTTCAGGTAAGTGAGAGAAACACTGGGCTGTTATTCAAATGTTCTTCTGCAGAAACATGATTTAAATACTCCGGTATTTAACCTTCTCAAATTGTGCGTGCTATTTTAGAGCAGAAAGTTACACTGTGCAAAATTCCCAAGAAAGAGTGATTTTGGACAATATCATTCCATTCAGGGAAATGTCATGTTTCTTTTTTTCCAAGTTAGAGTGGTTTGCAAGCCAGCTTCCCAGCTTGCCATCTCTATACCTCCACATTCATCCCTGTCAGCAGGATCACCAGCATCCTGTCTAGGTGCCATCTGTGTTATTATACACTCAATGCATTTTCTTTAAGTTAATTCAGCCTTGAAATATTAACATATTTCTCTAAAAGGGGAAACTCATTTCCCTGTTGGCAAAAAGACGCCAGCAGCAGTAGCCATGATGAAGAGTAATTTCGGTGAGTCTGAGCAGAGTAAATGCCAACTGCTCTTGTCTGCTGTAGGAGGCTCCTAGCCTCAGGCCTGAGGAGGTGCCAAAGGCCTGTTAGCACCAAATTAAAATGACCTCCTTGTTCTGCTCAGTGGAGTGGGCAGGTGAAGGAGTGGAAATGGAGCAACTGCTTGCTCTTTGATTTGATGTCCTTCAGTGCCATGCTTTGGTAATACCTGAGATCTCTTGTTATTCCTGGAGATAAGAACAACACCTGAAAAATGTCACCCACAGCAACGATGGCCTACTCTGTCCCAGAGAAGATGAACCTGGAACCACAGACTCTCCTTCCTCTGTGTGTGTCCCGAGAAGACTCTACTCACACAAGGATCCAGTTTCTTCTGCTTCTGCACTCCATGTTTTCCTGACAGAAGCAGAAACAATGTGTTGCAAATGGATACCATGACTGCTAGTGAGCATAGCTCACAGCAGCATCTGAGCATGTACTGTTGGTTCACTGCCTTAAAAACCCAGGAGAGGAGGAAAACAGAACTGAGTGGATATGTGGCATGCTCAAGAATAATCTGCATGCTGCAAACATGTGGATAAACTGAAGAGTGAGTAGAGGTCACAACTCAGCTCTGAGTATAAAAGATGGCCCCACAACACCCATAACTCTAAGATTATAAAATACTTTCATTTGTTATGAAATACATCTAGCTCATGGACACAGAACACTTAGATTATGCAACTGATCCAATCTGACCTTGCTGAGATGTTGAAAGGTGTCCTGGTTACAAGGGAGGAAATACAATTGATAAAAAGAAGTAGGAGAGAGCACAAATTCCTGATTACCATGGCTGAGCAATACAGACTAGGGTTTCCAGTAACTGTTCAAGGGTACCAGTTCAACTATATTTAGAGCATGATTGAATTTTAAAAACTGTTATATAGATGAATTCGCCACTAGGCTTTTCAAAACTCTAAAATGTCTGTGTACAATGAGTTCCCCAGTTTCCCTGATGTACTTGGCTAAGCTCTGACAGTCAGTCCCTGCCTCTGCTCTGCTTGAGTATACTGTACGGAGACCACATAGTTGGGTAAGCTGAGTTATGTAACATCTTCCTGAATTTGTAACTATACTTGAAAAAAAAAAAAAAGACAAAAGAGAAATTCCCTGTAGACATGTGATAACCAAGATGCACTGTACAGCCACTGGCTGGTATTTTGCTAGCTGCAAAGGTAGAATCTATGAGTAACAAAATGAGCTTGGATGGAATACTGGTCTGGAAACATGTAAATGAGACACAGCCAGCAGCTGGTTGGAAGAAAACAAGACTCAAAAGTTCCAGCAGGAACAGGGCTACCCTAGGCAGGGTTACTAGGTAATGAAAGATAGCTTTTAGGATAACCAAACTCATATGCCAGAAATAACACAGATCAGCAGTGGGGAAAATTGTAAGGAGAGGAAATAAAAGCCTCAAAGGAGAGAAATGATGGAGAAGTAAGTCCCAATGAAAGAGGACGAATGTAGAGCTGCGCAAACAAGGCCATTTATCTTTCCAAGTGAAAGCAGGCAGAAGCAGAGGAAATCTGTCCCCCTGAACTATGATGAAGGAGAAGGTAAAGGAGATCTCTGGGGAAAGAACTGTGCATTTGGGAGAGGATGAGTGCAGGACGAAAGGACGCTGTATCATAGGAATAAAGAAAGGGACAGGAAATTGACAGATCTCAGAATCTGGGTGTATGTCTTCAGCACCGCAGATGGGCTAACTCACAACACACTCCTTCCCTTCTCATGGCAGACATTACAAGTTGATCATGACATACTTTCTTCCTCCTGGATACAGATTTATCTCGAGATCCTCAACATAGCACACTTGGTAACTCCTAGCAATTTGATGGACTTGAACTCAATTATGAAGCCTGTATTCTGTATGTATTAAACTGTTGGGCTCCACAAGGCCTGGGCATGAGGCTCAGAATAACTTCCTGAGCCTAGCTCGAGTTTGGCTACCTGTCCTGGGACATGACTTATGCATACAAGTGACTCAGCACTACTTGACCTAGAATCAGCCTCTGCCTAGTAACTGCAGAGATGGAATCATCTCATTGGCCCACTATCCTCACCCCATCCCCTCCCCCATCACCCCAACCTATATAGGTTCACTGCTGATACAAAAAGCGAGTCCCCACCCAGTGTGTTTCTCTCCGGTAGACAGGAGGGAGGCCGTTTTCACTCATCATCCCACTCAGCCCCAGGGAGAGACTGGCTGGACCAGTCCTGTCTCCGCCCTACCAGTTGGTCAGCCCAACATTAAACAAATTAGCAAAACCTCTGTGAGGGTTCTGTAATATTCTCTGGTGAATAGGAACTCAAAAGAGCATTCTTTGCTACAAAAGCACAACATTTTGATGTGAGGAGTTTATGTGCATGGATGCCATAACCTCCACAGGTGGGAACAGATATGCTATTTCAGGTGTACCTAACACTAACATAAACATTTTATACTCATTTCTATCATAAAACTCTGTTTTAAATATTCACAAGGGCATACAAATCTATCCATAATTTACCTTGGAGATTGACGCTGTTTCACCTAGTTAAGTGATGTGAGTTAGCTTTGAGTTAAAATATCCCCTATGAAACAACAGATGGGAAAGCAGAGCTTTCCTCTCTTCCTCTCTTGCAGCACCCTCATGCTGAGTCCCTCCTTTAAAAAGTTTGGCAGAACGCCTTTAATCCCAGCACTCGGGAGGCAGAGCCAGGCGGATCTCTGTGAGTTCGAGGCCAGCCTGGGCTGCCAAGTGAGTTCCAGGAAAGGCGCAAAGCTACACAGAGAAACTCTGTCTCGAAAAACCAAAAAAAAAAAAAAAAAAAAAAAGTTTGGCCGAAACATTACAAAGTCCCTAGCCACTCCCCTGCTCCCAACCCCACCATGTAACACACATTGAAAAGGCTAAACAGCAAAGCACAGCAGCACTGATGAAGTCCTGGCCACTTGAGGAGACATACATCGACTTTCAGCACCGTCAGTAAAAAGAAACTGCAGCCATCATCAGGTAGACCAAGGATCAACAGGGAGAGGGGGCTAGCACTCAACAAGTCACAATGGCCTCCATTTCCTCCTGAACGTTCATGAGTCCCCTCCCCCAACACACTTCTGGGCATCCGGGCATCCGAGGCATTGCCTATTCATATAAAGAACCACGTGAAGGCAGACAATACCCTCAGCCCTTCTCCAGCCTGAGAAACACTTGGTGCTTCCTTTGAACTATTCTGTTTGAACATGCTGGTGAGTTACTCATGTTCTGCCAAAGAACTCCTTAATGCTGTGGGGAGGAGTCACGGGGAGGGGGGTGTACCTTCTGATGACTCTTGTGGATTAATGCCAGCCGTGAAGATGAAGATGCTCATTTATCTACGCAGGTATTACGGAGATTGGAAAAGGAAGGATGGAAGCAGTGGTGGTGAGGGAAGCGAGCAGTGATCTCTTGGGAAGTCTCTTCACCCAAACAGGTAGATCTTCACTGCTGCCAGCCATTGCCCCAGCATCCTAACCATCAACGGCCTCACCTCAGCCCTTCTGCTGCAGCTGGAAGGAAGAAGGTGTGTCTTTCCCGACGCCACCCATTCTCCTGTCCAGCTCCGGAGACTCCTCGTTCCACCACCTCCAGCCCCAGTGGAGTCTTCTGTGCTTCTCTTTGCCACAGAGCCATTGCTAACCAAGCACCATTCATGAGCTCTTCATCCCATGGCGCTTTATAACACTACAGCAGATGTCTCAGGTACCCCAAAAGAGACCTGTTCAGAAGCTGGTTCAAGTCCCCCAGGTATCACCACTCAGGCCACCTTTTCCTCCAGTTATAACTGTATTTGCCCCTAAGTACCCATGGGGTATTGGTTCTGACCTTCTCCACCCACTGATGTCCAAGTCTTCATAACAAATCACAGAGTGCTTATGAATAACCTATGTACATCCTTTCATGGGCACCAGATCACTTCTAGGTCATAGGTGCCTAGTAGGAAGTACCGTGGAAACAGTCGCCCTGTTTAGAGAGGGGCGGCAACTCTATACACAATCTGTGCCCAGACAGGATTTTTTTGTTTTATTTTTGAGACAGGCTTTCTCTGTGTGGTCCTGGTTATCCTGGAACTTGGATTAAAGGCATGTGGCACCATGCTTGGCCAATCAATATTCTTTTTTTTTTTTTTTTTTGTCAAAAATTTCAATCCACAGTTGGTTGAATCTAAAGACATAGAAACCACAGACAAGGCAGGCAGCCTGTATTTATAAACACACAGTTGTGATGTCCCCACTAAAATGTGAGCACTGTTAGGCTCACAGTGACCATTTTGGCTTCTGCTGTGCAACAACACCCTGTACACACCCGGTGTTGGGTGGCTAAAGGCTTCAGAAATGGGGCTGTTGCTTGACTCCCTTTTTTAACTTTGAAGGAACCGGGACCCTTGTCATAGTTGTCAAACAGAAATGGCATCAAGGCAGTGGCTGTATCTCAGTTGGAAGAGCCAGGACATCATAAACCAGGCATGATGGCATATTCCTGCAACCCCAGCTCTTGGGAAGAGAAAGGAGGAGGGTCATAAGCCCAAGGTCATCCTTGGCTACATAGTCGGTTTGAGGCCAGCCTGAACTACATGAGATTGTTTTAAAAAAATGGAGTCAAGTCCCTTGTTTGCTAAAGAAGGTGTGGACCTTCTGGGCTCCTCTGGAAAAACAGTTCTTTCCTTTGTTATCGGCACAAACAAAACCAACGGCGACCACCTTGGTGAGATAAACTACGGAGAAAGTACTCACGTTGGCTTAGAAGCCTCGGCTTGGTCGGTCTGCAGTTTTTCTCCACCCTCGACCTCCATTGTGCAGTAGACAATGCGATTTGGAGCCAAGGATTTAAGGCCCTGAACTTCCATGATCACCACCTGAAAACAGAATCACATAAGAAGATGGATTTAACGCCAATGCCAGAGGCAGCATCACCCGCAGGAAGAGAAACAGACAAGAAGCTACAGTGAAATCCACCAGGGAGGCCATGGCTTCTGCCCGGCTTTCTTCACCAGTTGCTCAGGGGCCTTCTAGGGAGAGGATGTAACTGCTTACAAAGTAGCCGATCGCCTTCCAGAGGGAACAATGTGGCTCACTCAATCACTCCCCTGGAGTGTGAATTGAGTGAGGGGCCTTGCACAAGCTAAGTAAGCCTTACACCCGAGATTCCTCTCTCCCTCCCCTCCTCCCTCCTTTCTTCTGCTCCTTTTCCTTTTTATCTGTCTGTCTCTATACTTATCTCTGTGTCTGCGTCTCTCTTCTTACCCCCTCCCTTTTTTCTTTCTTTCTTCTCTTTCTTCACAGGGTCTCACTTAAGTGCCCAGGCTGATCTTTTACTTGCTGTGTAGCCCAGGCCTTGAACTTGGAATTCTGCTCCTCTGCTGCAGCCGCTATTATAGGTCTGGCTCAGTGACTTGCTAATTGAGACGCTCTCACGGTCAGACAGGTAAGGTAAACCGGGCTACTCTTTTCATGTTAAGCAAACAAGATGAAAGGGCTTCATTCTGCTTTCTTTAAAAATATTCCAGCTTTTTAGGTCAGCACTTGGGAGAAACACAGCGTGTGCATCAGCTTTTCTCTTGATAAAGCTAAGCAACAGTAAAGACCTAAGAGTCAGCCGGTGTCACCCAGCTTTAGGACCACAGCTGGGCATGAAGCAGTGGAGACTACGGCAACCTGGAGCACACAGGCCCGATCCACAGGGGAAGCGGCCACTTGTCTGTTCCCAGCTTAACGACCAGATACTCTGCTTTGTCCTGCTAGAAAAGAGCGCTCTCAGGCAGAATTATGATCAGAAATTTGATTTTGAAATGCTGACAATCTGAATAGGGAGAAATAAAATGTGCCAACTCCATGTATACTACTTTCATAGCTATTTATGATCTTTGCATGCCAAGGTTGTTGAACCCCAAACCCCAATATATGCAAAGCTTTACAGTCTCTGGTCTAGCCTCAGCTCACTTACAACTTGCGGGATTTCTTATCCCCACTCCATTCAGTCACCCGTTATTCTGACAGTCATGTGATGGTGTACTCTGCCACAGGAGCAAGGAAGAGAGGGAAGGGACACCTGTCAACACCCAGAGTGAAAGGACCTCCTTGGTGACTGACACACAATGACAAGCATCTGGGGAAAATCACTCTTTCTACAAAAGGCCGTTACAAAGGAAAGAGAAGTGGGTATAGAAAAAAGACACATGCTTCTGAGGGGCTTTGGTTCAAGAAAGCACACTTGGGATATATAAGTCTTAATTTTGCAATGTGATAACCCACAGATTCTCAAGCAGAATGAACCAATCACTGGTTGAGCTTGTGAAGCCGAGGTCAATGGTTCCCCTCCTGAGCTCAGTGGGTGGGCTCTAACCAAGGCCTCCTCCCCTCTGATGGTTTCTCTGGTGGTGCTGCTCCTGGGGCAGGGGCCACAGTTCACTCAAGAACCCTGTGCAGCCTCTGGGATGTGGGAAAATGATCTCACATTTAACTCCCTTCTGTTTTGTCTTTTCAAACCTGCAGAGGCTTAGCTTTCTTTTTCTGTCTTTTCTTTATTTTTCTGGAGAGTGTGTGATATGCATGTGTAGATGTACATGTGGAAGCCTGGCCTTCCACCTTGTTTGCGACAGGTCCTTTGTTCACTGTAGTGTACTCCAGGTTAGCCTGCCTGCCTGCCAGCCTGCTGTAGGAGGGATGGGTACAGGTGCTCACTACAGCCTTGGGACTTAGGTGGATTCTACAGATCCAGACTCTGCTCCTCCTGCTCATGTGGCAAGCACTTTTCCCACTGAGCCTTCCCCTTGGCTCCACTCAGCGATTTTACCTGTGAAGTAGGGATACGATGCGTATCTGTTATGGCAAGAGTATATACCGGGGAGGAACACATTGTGGAAAGAGAACAGTTTACAGTCTGAAAGATCTCACTTTAAGTCAGATTCGGGGCCTATATTAGCCTTGCCATTTGCAAGTGTCAGGCTTTGTTTGCACATCTGCAAACACCTCAAAGGCCTTTGTGAAAAAGGATTTGCAGCAGCCTTCGCAAATACCTGTTGCTTTGCAGCAGCACTCACTGCCCACATTCAGGACACAGCATGCTGGGCCTCTTCTTCTCACTCAAAACTGAGCTTGCTCTCCTTGTCTCTTGCAACAATTCAGTTCTCTAATTACTTGAAATACGTCTTGCACCAGTCTGCAAACTCGAATTGTAGCCTGCCCTGCCGCTGTGACGTCCTGTCTCCACCTGTTCTTGTTACCCCCACTCACTGCCATCCCCAAACGCATCCACGAATGTGCTAAGGTTCTGGCTGGCGGTTCTACTATGGTTTGCCATTTAGTTTTCCAATTAAAAAGTATGTGGGGACCCAAGGGCATTGCAATCTGTGCTTGTATTTATAAGTGTGTGCAGAGAGTGTGGCT
This sequence comes from Peromyscus leucopus, assembly GCF_004664715.2. Taxonomy (NCBI): domain Eukaryota; kingdom Metazoa; phylum Chordata; class Mammalia; order Rodentia; family Cricetidae; genus Peromyscus; species Peromyscus leucopus. The sequence continues at coordinate 90,236,427 of NC_051070.1, read as the reverse complement.
GAGGTCGTGCCGACACCTATAGTTCAGATAATCAACTATTCAATATTGAGAGCCAATAATGAATTAGAAAATTACATACTTAAAAGCTTCATGAAAGTCAATAAAATACTTTCTTTCTTCCATCTGTTGGAAGACAAGAGGGAGTAGGGAATAAATTGCCACCTTTAATTGGCAATAATCAAATTCAAAGACACCTAAGCAACAGCAGTCAGTACCTCAGGTGGCAGTACTTAAAAAAATTAAAAAGGAAACTTTCTGTGAGATTACACTGATGACTTTTCTCACATGCAGAGTTCTATATTTAATTAAGATCCACCTCTGCTGACAGCGGCATGCATGTGGAACACTGCAATGTGAAGAAGGACTCTCTCTCTGAGCTGAGCAGAAAAAACAACTTACCCACAGTTAGCACACAACATCCTCGATAGCAGTTTATAAGATTAAGTTAGTCTTTCCATACTCTAATTAAATGTACAGAAAGTTGATCTGTTCTCTTAATTGCCTAAATCTAGGCTCACCAGGCAATTTTTTTTTTTTTTTTGTTTGTTTTGTGTAGCTTTTCTGTGTAGCTTTGTGCCTTTCCTGGAACTCACTTGGTAGACTAGGCTGGCCTCGAACTCACAGAGATCCGCCTGGCTCTGCCTCCCGAGTGCTGGGATTAAAGGTGTGCGCCACCACTGCCCAGTCACCAGGGAATTCTTATGGAGTTTACTATGTTCGTCCCCCCTCCCTCCATCCCTCCTTCTTCCCTCCACTCCTCCTTCCCTCTTTCCCTCTTTTTCTCCTTCCCTTCTTCTTCCTCTCTGTCTCTGTCTCTTTCTCTGTCTGTGTCTCTCTTTCTCTCATACAAGAAAAGATTTTGGACATTTTATCATGGAGCAATAATAAATATTTGGGGGAACAAAGTGGCTTACCTTGACTTGAACTTTATAAAAAGTTATCAAAATACCACATGTGTATAGTTTTATGTCAGTTATAGATATGCATATGTATGTATGTATGTATGTATGTATGTATGTATGTATGTGTGTGTACAGATTTTTGAGTGCCATTGACCTTTGATAAGTTATATGTGGTCCTCAAACTTTGGAGTACATAGAAAAAATACCTAAATCCAAGTCTAGTGTGACAGGCCCATAATCCCAGGCACTCAGGAGACTGAGGCACTAGGGTTGCAAGTTCAAAGCCAGTCAGGGATACACAGTGGATTCAATGCCAGCCTGGACAACATAGGGAGACCTTCAGAATAAAAGATAACAGGTCACATGTTGCATCTGACCTCTTGTACTAAGTATAATAATACTGATGAGGTTCATCCATATATCAATGTGTGTTTCAAGAAGTATTCTTTTTACTTGCCATATAGTATTCTGCTGTACAGATGTGTTATATTTTCTTCCTATCATTTCCTATCATTCACTCATTGAATGGGATTAAGAGTGTTAGTATTTTTGGCTATTATGGCCAAAATAGCCAAAAATACTGACTATGCTTCTAAACATATTTGTGGGGACATGTATTTTCAGTTCTATTGGGTGGGTATCCAAGCATAGAATTACTATATAACATGTGGTTGTATATTGAACTTTTTGAGAAAATGCTAACTTAGTTTCTAAAGTGGCTGTGTTGTTTTATATTCCTATCACTTATAGACTCTGGTTAAGTGGGACTTTAATAGTACTCAGTAGTCTGAGTACTGACCAGTTTCCAGTGAATTTTGATGCTGGTGGATCAAAACCACTCAATAGGAAAATATGAAGAGCCAATGTGTGAAGAGACATTATAGAGGAATGCATTGATATGCAGAGTATATCAGCATTAGTCTGGAAAGATTCTTACACTAGAGGCTGAAATAAACTAAAACAAAACGAAACACTCAATCTCAAGGCTGAACTACCATACAGCCACCAGGAAAGATAATGGGAAAAAGAAATCTGTAACTCATTTCAATGATGCTAGGTCATTCCTCTTAATGTAGGCTTCTAAATATCTTCCCAGAATCCTTGAGTACTGCTTTCAGACAGGGGAAAACTACAAAATTACATTTGACAGGTGAAGCAATGTGGTTCCTGGCAAGGGGCATGGTATACTTTCTGTGTATACACCAGTACACTTTCAGAGATTTGAGGCTTTTTACCTCCAAGGAGAAAGACAGCAGGACATCTGACTTGGACAGCTGGTTCTCACTCTCCTCGCCCATGTCAATGATGGAAGCATTGTGGCTGCGTTTGAGTTTCTGCAGCTTGAACTCTCCACCCTTGGACACCGGCATGCTCTCCAAGTTGGCCATGAGCAGGTTCACAGAGGACTTCAGCTCCTCAATGTACATGTTCTCCATTTCTTTGGATACAAATTTAGGAAATTTGCGTTCCTTGCAAAAGAAAGGGAAAAGTATAATCAGACCCAATTTACATAGAAAGTTTGCACATCAGAGTCCCACTTACGATCACATCAACCATTAGTGAATTTGCTCTGATGTTATGGAAGTATGTTAGGAAAACATTCCATCTGGATGTGGAAAGGCCTGCCTCTACTTATTTATAACCTCCAACAGGTAGGAACACATAAACATTTAGTAAGAAAGAGGAAAATGTTTGATTATAGCTCTATATTTTTTTACCCTGGTTTTCTCCAGAAAATTTGATTTATGGAAAGAAAAATGGATGATTTTTTTTTCAAATCCAGCCCCAGTTCCAACATTTTTTTCTTCTTTGTTAAAATGCAGTCAGGTTGTTTGTAAGTTTAGAAACAGAAGCACATCCTATTTCTGGAAGTTGGTAGAGATTTTCTCACAGGAATAATTAAAAAAATAGCTCATTTGAAATGTTTCAATCATAGCCTTTGGCTATTTCTAAGAATACTTACTATTTCCTAGGAAAATTGGAAAAAACAATGAAGTAAAGAAAAACATGATTACAATTCCTCAGGAAAGTAGCAGGCCGGTTGAACCTCGGAGCTGACCACTGCCATTCTTCCTCATGGCTCTGGGCTTCAGCAGGGAAGGCAAGAGACCTGACCATGCTACTTGCTCGTCTGCTTAGACCTTAAGTTGCCTGAGTGCCTTGAATAGTCTCTGGATTGGTGACCTTATCAAAGAGCCATTTCCAAGCTGCTACATGAAATTGCCCTGTAAACCCTACTCTATAGTCTACTGATGGGGTGAGAGGCAAGTCAAATCTGTTTGGCTTTTATTTTATTTTATGAGTTATAGACAAATCCAATTTAAACTGGTATAAATAACTCAAGGAACTGATTGGCTTGGAAATGTCCCAGGATAAATTCAGCTTCCAGTGAGGTTGAAACCACAGCTCTGATGATATAATCCCAAACAAGTTTTTTCTCAAAAACCTTGGTTTTAAGAGTCTCGGGTGTGATGGTTATTTTGATTGCTAACATGATGGGATTTAGAATCTCCATGGAAACAAATATCTGGGCACATCTGTGAAGGTGTTTCTGGTTTAGGTTAATTGAAGACCCACCTATTCCATGAGTATCTGGGACTGATAAAACAGGAGAAAGTGACTCTTAGCATTCACTGCTCTCTGCTTCCTGACTACCACTCCAGACACGTCACACCCCACTGCTGGGCCTTCCCCACCAATGGATTCCACTCAAAGTAAGAACCAGGAGAATTCCTTCCTTCCTAAACTTGCTTCTGGTCAAATATTTTGTCTTAGAAACAAGAAAATTAACTGATGTATCAAAATTAGCTTAGTGTGATTTCACTCAATGTCCCCAAAACATTGCTGAGGATCTAGAAATCATGGCATCATATCACATTATTTATGGAAAGGATAAATATTTTGTCTTATGAGAAATTAAGGGATCTTTTGTCTTAGGAATCCTACCCAAAGTCTGACTTATTAGCCTACACTGAAGCAATGTCTATGAACAGTAATAGACTATGCTGATTTACCTAGGTGTGAGTCTTATTTTCTTTCCACAGGCTGGGATAGACTTTGATCTAGAGCACATGGAACATGAATTGATTTGATAATTCTGTGTGCCAAGGAATTATCTATTTATCTATTACATGGATGCTCAACTCAAAGTCAACTAACTAATTCTAAGTGACTAGCAATCAAACAGATTTACTGACTTGAGAAACATCAAGAATGCAATGAGTCTATCAATGAAGCTAAAACAAAATGATCATTTCATTGAGTGTTGGCTGCCATATTGTATCAATTCAATGATGAGTAATATATGCAACAAAGAAGAGAGAGAGAGAGAGAGGAAGGCCAAGCCACAGAAGGGGGATAGGGAGAAGCAGGAGGAGAGGAATGCACACAGGAAGGAGAAACCAGAAGAAGCTGTCTATAATCATGGAAACGAAGCTTGATTTCTACTAGATTTTAATTCCCACATGGCCTAGTATTTCCTTTTGAATATCAGCTCTTTGGTATTGTGATTTAAATAGAAAATGTCCTCTACAGGGTTATATGTTTGAATACTTGATCCACAGCTGGTATTTGGGAAGGGTATGGAATCATTAAGAGGTGGAGCCTCACTTGAGGAACTATGGCATTGGAGGTGGGCTTTGAGGTTCTAGAGTCTGGTTCCACTTGCTGTTGTCTCTCAGCCTCCTGAATGTTGATGCAATCTCATTAACCAGTTTCCTGATCCCACCTGCGGCCGTGTCTTCTGCCATAATGGACTCCATCCCTCTGGAACTGTAAGCCAAGATAAGCCCCTTCTCCCTGAAGCTGTTTTGTCAAGGTAATCTTTATCACAGTAAACGAAATGAATATTCCTGGGAATCGCCTTTTTTCCTCCAACAATTCCCCTTAACTACTAGTTGGCTCGAAGAGTATTTTATTATTGCCAGTGTAGAACGTTCACTCAAATACATGCTGATCTTCCTACAAGGCTTGGTGAGTGATGTCTTTGAGCTGTGCCAGTCTCCAGCCTATCCAGAGGGTGTTTCCTAAGGGCTGGCCCCCTTTTCTTCTTGCTCCCTGGTGCCTCTCAGCTTCTTGTCTTCTTCCACACTCAACTTCAACACTTCTCCATGTTAGGCATCTATTTTCTGGGCATCACTTATTGAAATGGCTAGCCGTGTGTGAAACACACATAATTTCATACAATTCTATGTGAAACCTAACCCTCAGTGTGATGATATTTATGATGAGACCTTTAGAGACTGACTAGGTCTCAGGGGCACAGCCCATATGAACTGGATGATTTCCTTTAAAAGAAGCCCCAGGTAATGCATTTGCTCTTTCTTCCATGTGAGGACATGATGAAAAGATCACTGTCTAGGGACCAAGTTGGGGGCTGAGAACTTGCTGCTTCCTTGACCTTGATCTTTCCATATTCTGGAACTATGGGAAATAAACTTCTAGCATTTGTTTTTAGAGTAGCCTGAATAGATGAAGATAGCATACTTATTATCAACGAATCATCCATGAAATATATTTGCTTAGTGTATGTCTTTCTTTCTGAGCTATAAATCAGGGTCATATCATCTTGACATCCCACTAAAAATCTTGATATCCAACATAATGTGTAACAGTTAGTAAGCATTCATCACACATGAATTGAGTGATCGGGTCAACAGCTTGTCAAAAAGTCTATATGAAATATCAATGTAGCCACCACTCAGCTGTGAGGGAGATGGGATGATCATGAATTAAGTTTTGGAAGAACACTGGAGTTGTGCATTTCACGGCAAATGAGTACGAGGTTCTCAAAATCTACTCAGCAACCTCAGAGTTTTGGTTCCTTTGGGAACCTCAGAATGCAATACTTCCTGCCTAAGGGTTGTACTCACACTCTGTGGTACTTTCTAAACACATCATGGGTGGATGCGAGAGCAGCAGGGTGGAAATGATGTTACTGACAGAAGTTAGTGGTGCGTCAATGTGAGAGGCTCTCCAAAGCCCAATATCTCTAAAACTTCCACACAGCACTTAAACTTCCTCATTCTTAAACTCTATCAAAGGACAACAGGGGTCCTTAAAACTGGGGCAAACTTGGGGCAGAGCCTTGAAGGCATGGGAACTTGAGTGCTAGGCCATTCTGACTTGAAAAAAACACACAAACCTGTGAACACTGTGCCTGCCACTAGGAAGATTCTGGTGGGAGGATATAATCATTTTCCTGGGGCCTCACAGTTACTGGGGGGGGGCAATGAGTGCAGAAACATCAAAGAAAACATTCTAATAGACATACAAGAGAATGTGAATGCTTCCAGAGGGAACTAGTGGGGCCTCACAGAGGAGCTATATTTGGCTAAGTCTGGTCAATGAAGAGTTTGCCTTGAGGTTGAGTTAGCCGAGAACAGAGCAACCAGCATTTTCTTTCTCCCGAGAAAGACATAGACAACCATGAATGCAAGAAGATTTAGATAACTAAACATGCTCACAGCCTTTGTTTCCTCATTCTCGACACACATGTTCCCTCTGGAGAGTGAAGAGTATAGCATATACTCATGGTGTGAGTAGTCCCTATATCACACAAAGGCTGCCAAATGCCAAAGTTTACATCCCAAGAGTTTAAAGTACAATATTGACCTCTCACCTTTATCTGCATTTTAAAGCTCAAATGTTAGTATACATGGGGACATTTGAAGGGGAAGCGGGTGGTGGTGGTGGTGGTGGTGGTGGTGGTGGTGGTGGTGGTGGTGGTGAGAGCTTTTATTTTTACTGCCAGTTGCTGTATTTGCCAAGTGGATGGGGAGAAAAAGAATAGCATTTATGAAGTAGTTTATCATTAGCTAGTCAGCTTGGAGAGAGTGCATCAAGTCTGGTCTCTTTTGTCACATACTTCCTTGGGATTCACATAAGACTTTGTGTATGTGTATGCATATGTGTATATGATATATATGCTTGGATGCATGATGTCTCTGTGTGTATGTGTGTTCATGTGGGTGCAAGCACATATGTAGAGGTTTGAAGACAACCTTGGGTATTGGTTCTCATTTTCTATTTTTTCTGAAGCACAGTCACTTCGTTATTTGCTGCTGTGTATGCCAGCCTAGGTGGTTCATAAGTTTCTGCAGGTTCTTTTGTCCCTGTCTTCCACCTTGCTACAGGAACTTTGGGATCACAGACATGCTCTACCACACCTGTTTGTATGTGTGTTGTGGTCCTCAGGTCCTCATATTTATGCAGCAAATGCTACTGAATCATCTTCCTAGGCTCACTTTATGCCTTTAATTCCTCTGTCTTGACATGTTGGAAGAAGACCCAGTGAATGTTTGCAGACCTCACCATTCTGTTGCAGAGTTATTTCCCATCAAACTCTGCATGAGAACACTGGAAAACCCAAAGAATAATCACTCTTTTTAGAAGTTGGACAGTTTTAGATGACATCATAAAAAGAGCTTCATAAAGTTGAAGCCTGCAAGGAAAAATGAGGCTATTTTTTTTCCTTGAGCCTTGAGAAGAAACAGCTTCTGTCAATCTAGGCTGTGATTCTTGAGGGGAATTTTTAGTGGCAGACTCATTACAAACACTTTTCAAAGCTGTAACTGTTCCCAGATAAGAAAAGTGTAGCTGCCCATCTCCATTGTCCCTTTCATAGGCATCAAAATGACAACAGGAGTTTTTATTCATATTGCTTTATGAAAGACAGTGTGGGGGTGAGATGGTGTCCTCCAAAGAAAATCTCTGTTTTGGCCTGATGCTACTACTCAGTTTTAATAGTCACCAGGGTTAACCATGTCCAGCCACACTAGCAGAATATTGTAACACCTCCAAAATTAGAACCTGTAAGTACTATAAGATCCTCTAGCCATTGCCTTTTCCTTCTAGGTATGGAATATTTATCCAGAAAGAATGAATGGGCTGTGTGTGAAAGCTGACAAGTCTGCTCTCACTGAAAGAGTGGCCCAAAGTCTCAGATGACATCCTTAAATGATCAGGAGGAAGATGACAGAAAGACACTGTAGGTAGAGGAGCTCACCAACAGTCTTGCAACTATTTCATCCAACCCACCCCAATACTTTCTGGGCCCCCTCCTGTTTCAGGTGCTATGGTTTTCAATGGGAAGTGAAGGAGTCAGCTGGGGGTGATGATTATGGGAACACTTGCCATAAAGCCTCCTATTAGATACCATGGGGAACATGACATTATAGACAAATCCACAGAAGGCATCAGGAACCTTATCTAGCATACATGAACAAAATGAACTCCACTCTGCATCCTGGGTTGATGCTTGCTGGCTTTCCAATGCTTTGTAACTAGCTGGGGTTTGATTTCAGATTAAAATGTAGAAAATAAACCCCATAGAGTTCCCATTAAGAGCAAAAGACATTAAGAAACATGGATATTTGATTGGTGATGTCGTTCTGTATGCTGCGAAAATGTGTTGCTCACATTGGTTGATAAACAAAGCTGTTTGGCTAATGGTGAGGTAGAATAAGGTTAGGTGGGACATTATAACTAGAGAGAGGAAGGAGAAAGACAGAGGGAGGAGACGCTGCTAGCTGCTGCCAGGAGAAGCAAGATGTAAAGTACTGGTAAGCCATGAGCCACGTGGCAAAGTATAGATTTAGAGAAATGGGTTAATTTAAGAAGTAACAGCTAGCTAGCAAGAATCCTGCCATGACCATAGTTTAAAAATAATATAAGCCTCTGTGTGTTTATTTGGGTCTGAGCAGCTGCGGACTGGGCGGGACACAGGAAAACCTTCATCTACAGATACTTATTGACCGTTGCTTCAGTCTCATCACCTATCTGTTTGTCTGTCTGTCTCTATACACATACCAAGTGTTATGCTGCCACCATCACTCCAAGAATTACTAGTAAAAATGACAGTGGTTGCAGTAATCGGGCTAGCTCACATCTACAGCATTCTGTGTACTGCTCACTGGTCACGTGATGGACCTCTTCTTAACAACCCTTTGAGACAACAGCCGCTATTTCTCTCCATTTTTCTGGAAGCAAATGGGATGGAAAGCCATGGCAATTATAAGTAGAGTTTGGTATAAAACCCAGAAGCCTGGCTCAAAGCTCATGAAAGCTATAATGAGCAGGACTATCTGGGACTAAAGTCAGCAGAAACAGCGGCTGAGGTGCTGTGGTGGTACCCCACTGCATGAGCACCCCGCGTCATTTTATTTCACAACACTTGATCAGCAGAGTCTGTTTGTAGCCAATTCCTGCACCGCAGTGGCTGCTCTACTGCTTCCTAATCAACATGCACTGTACGGGGTAAAGTGCAGTGATGAGGAGAGGTGGGTACATCAGCTGAAAGAAGGGCCATCTTGGCAGGAGTTTGTCCTTGTCAGCACAACAGATGCTAGGAGCATTCTGGATTCGGGGTAGTTTCTGGGGTCAGTTCCTGTCTGGATTCATTCTCATCTTTTCACCTGTTTGTAAACTGGTGGCTTATCTTTGCTTCTTGCATTCCTCCCACTTGAGAGGGATTTGGGGTACCTGCTGAGCACTTAGTGTTTTCCTCGGACTCCGATTTTCCTGGGTGTTTTATTGCCTGATAGATGTGATAATTGGATCTGCCTATATGTATCTATTCAGACAATCATGGGAGTACACTACTGTGTGCTACACACTTGTACTGCCACTCACCCAAGGTGAGTAACAAGTGCAACATTAGTTTGCATGTTGAGACTTTCTTGCAGTCCTTTGCTGGGAGACTTCCATTACACTTTAGTGTGTAGCAATGTGTAGACCAAACATCTCTATCAGAAAAATATTTCAATATCATTCCTTATGGATACTTATAACACAGTCCATGTATATGACAGTAATTTTGCTTTGCTCTACGCAGAGTAGAGGTCCAAAAAAGAATTCCATCAAATTAAGCTGGATATGTAGCTGAGGATGACGTTGAGCTTCTAGTTGTCCTGACTTCAGCTCCAGAATGCTCAGATTGCAGACCTGCACCATCATGTCCTATTTATGAAGCACTGGGGACTGAAGTCGGGGCTTCATCCATGCTAGGCCAGCATGCTACCCACTGAGCATCATCTCCACCCCCATATGTCCACGTTTAAATGATAGCTTGAGAAACCACTGGTGCTTTGCTCGTCATTGTTGGTGGCTGATACCACAAAACTCCATGGTTTGTGTTGTATAACCAGCTGGACAATTGTGGAGTTTTACCCCAAAATATGTCCAGAAGAACTGGCAAGTGTCACAGCTGAGCTATTGCCACAGGCTGCCTGCTTAAGTCCAGAGTCAACTTTTGATCATGCAATTTAAATAATTTAGACTTAATTTCTAGGTAAAATTTGGGGCCCCTTTAATATCAGTGTGAGAGGATTTGAAAGAATGTTTGAACAGGGATTAAGCAGTATTTTCTATGAGATTAAAAAATCTCATATAAAAAATACTCAGATCTCTGACTCCAGTCTTCGAGGGAGTGTGGGTGGTGCCTGGTAAAGCCACACCTGGCTTGTGTTCTGGTGCACCTTCCACCTGGGATAATTCTGGATGCCAGTGCAGCTGAATTGACAGTTCACCATTTAGGGCTACGACCATCAGCTGACTCACTCTTGCCGTCCTTCTGTCTGAAGCAGAGACACACACATGCCGACTGTTGATACATCTGATGGTGGGAATGTTTCCAGCAGAAACAGCAGGGACCGTACAGTCCCTTTTTCAGAGTGCAAATATCACAGTGGAGAGCATTTTGAATTCCAGGAGATGGTTCTGCCTATCGCTGCTACTGGCCTTGTGCATCTATATAAATGGAAGGGGATACAGAAATGTCAGTGAAGAGGGAGAGCTGTTTGTTGGGATGGTGGCTGTCAGGGAGAGAGGAGGAGGGTGGGGGACAGGTCCTTCTGTTCTGTCCTGGAGGCTCCTCCTGCTTCTCTGAAGACACGACTCTTCTTTCTGCTTGCTAGCGGAGTGAACTCAGGCACAGCAATGAAACCTTCTGAGTTACCTGTTCTGAGGAGAATTACTTCAATGTCAAGGACTGTTTGTCACAGGCCTAAGTGACAACCTGTGTGAAATCTGAGAGCCAGTGCCTGGACCATTAAATAAAGGGCTCATTAGCGACAGAGAAGAAAGCCTGAAGGAGAGGTTTATTGGACCCTCAGACATGGATCAGGAGGGAGATGAAGACCTGTATTTGGAATGTAACTCAGTAAAACTAGAAAGCAAATTAGTCAAGACTAGTTTTTAATCAGAGTAACCTTGGTCATATCTTCCAATGTCTCTGCATTAGCCTCTGCAATGGAAAAGAACAGCCTTACCACAAGGTTCTGAGAGGGTTTGAGGACTATCATGTTTAACGACTATAAGAGTCTGGAGCTTAGTATATACTGCACAAGGGGGAGTTAATGGTATTAGTATATCTGGGATAACCCCACTTCATACTGACCCTACAATACTGCTGTTTAGGTACTGCCTCATCCTGAGGGGACATTACCAACACCCATGTATCCAGTGAGGCTCTTGCCTGTACACCGCAGTGGGCTGAGGATACATTACCAGCACCCATGTGTCCAGTGAGGCCTTTGCTTTTATTCCACAGTGGGTTGGTTGACTGTACTAGGGTTAGCTTTGAACAAACTTGGGCAAATCCTAGGCGTGATTCTTAGAACTATGAATCTGAAGGAATTAGCGAGACAAGGAGGAAGAAGAAGGATCTGGAGAGGTCTGGGAGTGGCTGATGGTTCCCCTTTTGTATATTTTAAAGCTGAGGGATAGACTGACAGCCCATCTGGGAAGCGAGGATAGCTGGCTTACAGAGGAAGGACAGATGACCAATGTGACACAGGGATGGCAGACAGAAGTCCTGTCCCTTCAAGGCCATTGGCTCTAGCTCTCGCCACAGGTCTGGCAATTCTTCACCCATGATCCCTATGCATCTTGATCCTTGTACCTACCCTGTCTCTCACATAAGCTTTCTCTAGTTGGTGCAGTTAAAAGTGCTCAGCCCATCTTGTAAATCCATCACAGGAGAGAGCAGAGAGGATTGAACATGATGGATGGATGGGTATCCAGCAACTTCTGGTTATAACATATATAGGAACTGACCTTCAACCATATGCGTTGAACTGCACACCTCACTAAAATTCACTGCAATGTAAGTGATAGATAAAAATAGAAAAACCAGGGCATCTCAAAGAAAGACAGAGGTGCATCATTTAAGTTTGTAAAGAGATAGTTGATATGCAACTTCTTCATATTTTATTTAATGATTGGTAGATCCAACAAATTTAGGGAAAAATAGTCACACAATGAAAACCCAAAAGTTCCTAGAATCACACATGCAAACATTGAGACTATTTATTCCTTGGCATCACAGTGGATTCCCCATCTCTTCCTCTTTCAGTGTTACTCTGCAGACATCTTTCTACCAACATTACCAACTTTAGCCTGCTGTCCATAGTCCTAAGAAAGAGAATACTTGGTTTGGTTTGCATCAGCTATCATTTATGAGTCAATTAATCATGACCAGGGAAGGCTAGGAGTTGTGTTTAGTTCCCCTTGAATGAAGAACTCATTCTAGCACCAGTGAGCTTAGAGCTGGAGATAAAATTCAGTGGTAGAGCAGAGAAGGTCAGGACAATGCCAATGACCTATCACAAGGGGGATACTGACATGGAAGAACACTCCAGAAGGTGACAGACACCTTCTACAAGAACAGGTAACAGTAATGAGAAGACATCACATAGGAGCTCTTCATGCCTTTAACCGTTTGGGCACCCTGCATACAAGTCTGAACTGACTCTATTCTTAGTAAATAAGAACCAGAAGTCATTTTAATTGCCTGGTTCATTTTTTAAGAAAGCTCAGTTTGAAGATGTTAGTAGTATTTTCCCTTGAATGGGTCTGGGGAGAGAGTTCTTTAATTTTTTCCCAGAGGTAAGCATATTGACTTACTGTACATCAACTGTTAATCTACAGTTTTGAAAAGTTAAAATTAGTCTAACATTACTTTTTGAATTATAATATTAAGCCTAAAAAAAAAATCTCCCCTCACAAATATCAAAATGTGTGAGCTTATTGATGGAGAGGTAATAGTTACCCTAGGTAAGCAAGTCTCCATACTGATCCAATTTTCCAGAAAATCCACTGAAAGGAAACACCGAGTTTACAGAAGAGGTAAATTCTAAAACCTTAGTGATGTTTACTCCCACATCAAACAGATTTCAAAACACAAGATCTTCCCACACTACCTTTAGCCAAATCCATAGCTACACATTATTTATAGCCACCAGACTGGTTTTACTATATACTTTAAAGGTGTTCAAAAATTAAGATGCCCAACATTTTAGTAAAATTGGGCACCGACAGAAGGGTTTCCATCCTGGAATCTTTCCTTGGCTTCTCATCCAGTAGGACTCCTTTCTATATATCCAAACCCTGGGATACTTCTCCCCGTAGCAGGGAGTTTCAGCACGAGGCTCTCTTCTGCCCACCCTCCCTGCTACTTCCAGTAACCTTCTACCTGCGCCGCAGCCCGCAGGGAAGTGTGTGTGTGTGTGTGTGGGGGGGGGGTAGAAATGTTCGACACTTTGTTCTTAGTGGATATTGACATTAATTATGCTTTTAACACATTTCATTAAATATTATTTTAATCAGAAGTTTCTTGAGGCATCCTTAAATTCTTTGCTGGAGTAAATGCCTCTGCCTATTGCCAGCCTGTTATTTCATGAGGCCTACTCCAGGTTGAATATAAAAATGCCTATCTAAAGATTTAAAAATATTAAAGGCTTGGTTTCTGGCTTTTGAGAGGTGATTGGATCATAATAGTTCCGACTTCCTTAATGGATTAATCTACTGATCAAATCATCCCCGAATGGATTGTGAAAAGGCAGAGCCAGTTTACAGGAAGGAGGTTACTGGTGGTGTGGTGTGAATGTTAAATGTCCTCACATTTGAACATTTGGCCCACAACTGTGGTGCTGCATGGGAAGGTGGCAGAACCTTTAGGAAGTGGGTCCTTGATTGAAGAACCTTGAGACTACAGCCTTGTTCACTCCCTGCATCCTGAGTGTGAATGCAATGCAACCACCTAACTTCCTGGCATCATACCTTCCCCGCCCATGGTCATCTCTTCCCCACCATGATGGGTTATATCATTCTGGAAGTCCAAGCCAAAATAAAACCTTTCTCTTTTTAAGTTGCTTTTGTTGGGTTGTTTTAAAACAGCAACAGAAAAAGAAACCAAGACACATCTTTGGATGGTACATGTCTCTGAACCCTTCTTGTTTATCTCTGCTTCCTGGATGGCATGAGGTGAGCAGCCTCCTCTACCACATGCCTTTACTGCCTCAACTCAGACTCAGAGTAGTGTTTCAAGGACTGAAACCTCTGAAATTACAAAAGAATAGAGATCCTTCCTCTTTGAAGTAGTTTTCTTGGGTATTTTGTCACAGCTGTAAAAACCAACATGGGATCTCAGTTGAGAGCCCAGCACAGCCCCTTCATTGGTATCTAGCTTGCATAGTCTACATACCTTTCTCTCTAAAACTAAGATGATAAATAAAATATCCTTAGAGAGATGTTTAATTATTGACTCACAGATAGGATATAAACAAGTCTGACAGAGTCAGGACCCAATAAATGCTACTAGCACGGATACTAATTATTATAACATGAATGTCAACAACAGAAAAACATAGATGATATCAAGCTATAGGCATCAACAATAAGGTTTGATCCCAAGTTTAGACAAGGCCTATTCACCAGGAGATTCAGTCAGGTAGGTGAGGGTCTGACGTAGACCAGTGCAAAAACTGCTAAGTTCTCAAGGCAGATGTTTGAGGTTAAAGGCTGAATGAAGGCTGAAGAGGAAGCTTGCTGAATGGAAGGGAGAAGGCTTCTCAGGCTAAGAAAGCAGTGGGTACAAAGACATTGAGCCTGGAACAGGTCTGGTATCTTCAGCGGGAGACAGTCTATGGCTGGGTCCTGGAGCTGTGGTGGCAAATTGTGATGCATGGTGGTAGATAAAGGAGGCACATTCTGCTGCCTCAGAGCCTTGGATGTCATTTGAACTTGGTTTTATTGTACTGGAGCTATGGGGGTTGTGCTGAGGGATTCTGCAGCTCTGCTCTAGATGATCACATCTCAGTTTTACAATGACAACTGGGTATTTGTCACAGTGAGCCATATTCCCACCAGGGCTATTAGAACAACCAAGGCTGCTTCTTCCCCTCCCCTCCCCTCCCTTCCCTTCCTCTTTCCTCCCCTTCCTTCTTCTTCTCCTCTCCCTTTCTCTTTCTTTTGACAGAGTTTCTTTAAGCTAAGGCTACCCTCAAACTTACTTTGTGGCCAAGGATGACTTTGCACTTCTGATCTTCCTGTCTCTACTTTATGCTGGCACTACAGGTGTACACTGCCATTTCTGGTTTGGTTTATGCAGTGCTGAGGATAGAACCCGGGGCATACCAAGTAAGCTCTGTTCCCAGTCCCTCTCCTTCATCTTTTGAAGGTCTTACTAGTCAGTGCACTTCTTGGGTGATACCTTGACCTGGTCCCAGTATAGAGTCTGTGCAATCCCTTACCCTGGCTATTTGGTCTGCCATTTGGAGACGTCCATCCAGTTCTCGTCTGATCTGGGCTGCCTGCTCATCTGGATTGTCCAGCTGCATAAAACACAAACATAAAACAGGGAGACTCTCAGTTGGGTGATAAAAGCCAATAAACTCATGACTTTTCATCTTATACCACCCTGTGCCCCCACCTTGACCCATGAATTTATTTTATTTAAAAATATCTTATAACCAACAAATCCAGTCTGAGTAAAATTCCAAATAACTATTTTCAGGTAGAGCATGCTATGCTGCACATTTGAATGACATTGTGTAGGATCTGTCTTTAGAGCCAGATGACTCTAAAGAGTGCTCCTAGTGAGGGTCTTATATGAAGCCTGTTGGGACCCAGCAACAAAGTGCTTTATACAGTTAATATTCCAGAAAGAAACCAGCATTATAGTTCCCAGAGACACAGATAGAGGGGTTCTTCTGTCCTGCTCCATGGGAGATTAGTCAGTGCGATTCTTCTTAGTAGACGTTAAGACATTCCCAACCATTCTCTGGATGGCCACCTCTAATTAGTTGCTTCTAGATCTAAGATCAAATCATTCCCTACCTTCCATTTTCATGAGAACAACTAGTATATAAAGATCAGAAAAGCCAAGTCTGGGGTAATTCCCAACTTCTCTGGTTCCAATTTGCCCATCTTCAGAAGGAAGAGTTCAGTCGTGAAATCCTTGTTGCTCTCTATCATCTATGGGGGAGCCTGGGAGACATTCCTATGAAGCACTGTGTAGGTGTGGCTTAGCCTTCAGGGCTGCAGCTCTCTGTTGGCAGAGTCAGCCTCTGTTGTGTGAAATCAGC
The DNA here is from genome assembly GCF_004664715.2 of Peromyscus leucopus. Classification (NCBI taxonomy): domain Eukaryota; kingdom Metazoa; phylum Chordata; class Mammalia; order Rodentia; family Cricetidae; genus Peromyscus; species Peromyscus leucopus. Next base: position 90,220,160 of record NC_051070.1, on the reverse strand, counting down.
CACAGATCACCTCTAGATGAAGAAGCACCAGTCTGTTCTAGTCAAATTGTATTTGCAATAAGTGGCAGGCCATAGTAGTCAGTTCTTTTTTTAGGAATTGAAGGTTTCTAAGCAAGTTTTATTTCTAAGCAAACCTAACATTAGGCTTTGGGCTGTATTTGGGTCTGTTTTCTTCAGCAGGTTATATCACTCACAGAAAATCTTAGGAAACAGTGCCATTTAAGTGGGATGGTTGTCATTCCTCTTTTTAGTACACATTAACTACCCACTAACTAACCAACTAACTAAATATTTTAAGTTCCTTTCTTCTAAAAACAGGCATGTGTGTGTGCAACCATATACAGGGGCATGTACGTGTGTGTACCCACATGCAGGTATGTGTGTGTGTGTGTGTATGTGTGTATGTGTGTGTGTGTGTATTGACATGCAGATATTTGTGCATGTGTGTGTGTGTGCTGATGTGTGTGTGTATTGACATGCAGATATTTGTGCATATGTGTGTATGTGCTGATGTGTGTGTGTGTGTGTGTGTGTATTGACATGCAGGTCTTTGTTCATGTGTGTGTATGTGCTGATGTGTGTGTGTGTGTGTCCACATGCAGGTGTATATGTGTGTGTGTGTGTGTGTGTGTGTGTGTGTGTGTGTGTGTGTGTATTGACATGCAGGTCTTTGTGCATGTGTGTGTATGTGCTGATGTGTGTGTGTGTGTGTGTGTGTGTGTGTGTGTGTGTGTGTGTGTATGTGTAGGCCAGAAGTAAACTTCAGGTGCTGTTCCCCAGGAGTCATCTACCCTGTTTTATTGAGACAGGGTCTCTCATTAGCCTTGAAATCACCAAGTAGGCTAGGCTGGCTGGCACAGAAACTCCAGGGTCCTCCTGTCTGTCTCCCCTGTGCTGGGATTACAAGAGTATGCTATTATGCCTAGATTTTTCACATGAATGCTGGGGATTAAACTCATGCTTTGTGCTTTGATTGCAAACACTTTACTAACTGAGCTATCTTTCCAGCCTCTGAAAGCAAATTTTATTCAAGAGCTTTAAGCACAGCCATGCTATGAACATGTACGTTTTCTAGTATGATTAAGTGACGATTCTTCCAAAGCATCACGACTATTAGCTCTCTTTGGTATATTTTATAGAATATATTAAAAACATCCATTGGACTTTGTGTGGTGCATTTTATACATGTATGGGTGCATGTGTGTGTAGTATATGTGTATGTGTGCATATGTATATGTGGTGTGGTATATATGCACTTGTGTGCACATATTTGTGGGGTCCAGAGATAGACATCTTCCTAGGTTACTCTGTGTCTTATCCTTTAATAAAGGATCTCTCATTGAACCTGGAATTCATCAAATGTCTAGACTGACTGGCCAGTGAGCTCCACGGCCGCTACTGTTTGCACACCACCTCATGAGGTTACTGGCATTTGGGACTATACTAGGATTTCCATGTGGGGATCTCAGGTCTTAGGCTTGCATGGCTGGCACTTGCTGTCACCTCCCCAGCTGGTACCATGCATTCTCACCCCTGCCCAGCGCAGGACGTGGCAATGCTTTGTCTCCTCCACTGCTTTGGGAGAGAGACTGTTGCTTTGGGCATGAGAACTGGACTGAGGCACCAACACCACAACGGCTCTGCTGAACCATTTTACTAGCTATTCCGGAGGAAGCCCTGGGAGAAGTGGGGAGGTGTGAAGCTGTGGGACAGAAAACCCTGGAACGATTTAAAACATTGGCCATTCAACTACTTCTTATGGGACCATACAGCACAATCAGCAGCCCCAATCTCTGCATCTATTTGGCACCATGATCGACAGTACCCCCCACCCAACCCCCATCTCTGCTTCTGATTGGGACCACAATCAGCAGCCCCTCTAAACCCTCATCTCTGCTTCTGATTGGGACCACAATCAGCAGCCCCTCTAAACCCTCATCTCTGCTTCTGATTGGCACACATGGGAATCAGTGTCCTCAGCTGCCTTTAAGCTCCAATGAGCTGCTTTTATCATTTGCCGCTAAACAGTTTCATTTCTGATCCAGGTGCAACATCTACTCAGACCACTCAGTAATGTCTTGTTCATAATATACATGCAAATGAAATACCCAGTTGCTTCCTGCAAAGCAGCAAAGGGAACAGTTTAGATGGAAAATTGAAAATTCTGCTGGAAAAGCAGGTGCTCACAGAAGTGCCGCTGCAGCACCAGAAGCAGCCCTGACACCGAGTTTCGGAAGGGCACTGTGTTCTCCAACCAGCATTGTGGAATCGAGTGGCAGAGAGGAGGATGAGCAGGCAAGGTTCACCCTGAGCTTCATTCATTCATTATTGACTCATTCACACATTTACACTTCCATTCATGAAAGTTTTAATATATCAATACAATAGAACACGTAAGAGGGGCAGGAGGGAGAGATGGCTCAGCGGTTAAGAGTGCTTGCTGCTCTTCTAGAAGACCTGGGTTTGGTTCCCAGAATCATCATAAGGAGGCTCATGAATGCCTATAACTCCAGCTCCAGGGAATTTGCCAACCTGGCCTCTGAAGACACCCTCACACATAGGACATAAACTTACACAGTATTTCACACACACACACACACACACACACACACACACACACACACACACATCTACACGAACAAAAATTATAGTAATAAGTCTCTAAAAGAGAAGAATACATAAAGGAACAAGACAGATTGGGTCTCTAGTCCTTGGAGCTCAAATGTGGCCAGAACAGGATCAGCATTTACTGATGCCTGTTCAAGTCCCAGGACCCTCCCACCTATTCAAGCCTTTTCTAAGGATCCTGAGAAACCTCTGCTGACAGACACCACACTGAAGGAATGCTAGGTTCAGAAGGTTACTCTCTGAAAATCAATAATCCTGTCAGCATCACCCAAATCCTAGGAAATTGTTCTGCTTACTGCATTTGATTTTGTAGTTGGTATTCTTTTTACACAAAATGGTTTCACAGCAGACACACACTCTGCATGGCTATGTGAGAAGTCATGCGCCTCTCTAAAGGGATACCACAAGTTTGAGAGGTAGGTAGGACATTAGTCCTCACTCTACAGCAGAGGAACTGAGCCCTGGGAAAGGAGAAAAACAGGCTGGCACAGGGTACTGGGCACTCCAGTTTCTTCTAGCTTATACATGAACACATGCTCAGCAATACGCCGGCCGGCTTCTTTCTTGTTTTCTGTGATACTGGAGAGCAAATCCCAGGTTTTGCATATGCTGTACCACTGAGTCAGCTTCCATCCCCTGCTGGGCTCCTTTTTAAATGCATGCTCCAAACAACCCAACTCTGCCCCTTGTACCTTGTCACACAGGTCCACTCAGCACACAGCTCTCACTCTGCACCCTACACCTTGTCACACAGGTCCACTCAGCACACAGCTCTCACTCTGCACCCTACACCTTGTCACACAGGTCCACTCAGCACACAGCTCTCACTCTGCACCCTGCACCTTGTCACACAGGTCCACTCAGCACACAGCTTTCACTCTGTATCCTGCACCTTGTCACACAGGTCCACTCAGCACCACAGCTCTCCTTGGAAGTTGAGAAATGTTTGCTCTTGTTTCTTATCATGATTGACAGAATTCTTCTGGGGAGGCTGTGACCATAGATTGACAGCAATGGATATGTATTTGTCATGGTTCTGCTCTCAGTAACCATGTGATCTTGGGGAAGTTATGTACCATCTCTGTCCTTTGGTCTTGTCTATTCAGGATAACTCTTCCCAAGGCTACTGAGTGAATTAACAATAGGTAGAAAGTTTTTGGCAGGCACCAACCTTCAGAAAATGGTGGCTGAGGCCATCTGTGCTCTTCTTAAGAGTGGTCTGTGCTGCCTGCGTTTCTGACAAGATCCACCATGGGGCAGCAGAGGGTCAGACAGGAAGGCACCAGATGAGACAGTGTGCCTCCCTGCTGTGAATGTGGGGTCTCTATCTGTGGGTACCATCCTGACCAGAGACCCCCATCACTGACAGATTCTCTAGCTTCTCAGTGTCTTGAACTTTCTCTGGGGTCAAGTCCCTTTGCTCTGCTAGATGTTAATTAGTAGCAGTGACCAGAAGGTGGACCCTGATGCCCAGACAGCTAATGGTGTAAAGAACAGATTAAAAAGAGAAATGTAAATGAAGCTCCCTAAAATAGCCTGGCATAATCAAGAAGGCCATCCTTAACCGCTGCATGATATCCAAAAATATAAAGAGAAATCAAATAATTACCTTTTCAAGTACTAAGAAGAGAAAGCCAGAGAGCCTGAGCTTCCATGGAAACGGGGTTCTGTTTACTGTGCTGGTCTTTTCCACTGAGGAAGAGAAAGATCTGCTGCAGAACTGAGCTGAAGGCAAACCTTTCATATTGACAGCTCATTAGGGTTCAGAATGTACATGAGCATGAAAGCTCTTTACCTAATTAGACAAATCATCTGCCTACTAGGAGAGGTCAAGCGAGCTTCTGTTTTAACCCGTCCCTCAAGCAAAAGCAACGATTTCTTTAGGCTCTGCTTCCAAAGTGATGAAGACTTAAAACCATGTCACTGCACACGGGAGTGCCGAGGCTGTGAGTGCAAGCTGCCTGAGCCTGTGACTCCCTCTGCATCTTGTGTGGCACCTCCTCAGGAGGTGAGAGCATCAGTCAATGCAAGTGCACTCAGAGTAGTGTCCTGTGGAGCCATGTGGATGTAGACCTGAGGTCCAACATGAGGTCATACCTTCCTGTCCCCACCACTCCTTCACTGAGTGGCCAACTGAGGCACCCAGCCTTCGTTTCCTCATCTGCAGAGTGGACATCTCTTTATCTCCTCCAGTCACTAAAAGACTAGAAGCAACATGCTTTAGTGGGCAAAGGCAGCAAGACTGACTCGAGCCCAAAATTGGCTTTTGCAGTTCTGTTCCTGAAAGGGATTTAACAGACCTCTGAACCTTTCTAAACCATGGCATTCTTAGCTGTGACAAAGGGTGAAGTGTCTTTCCCAACAGGATAAAAGGATTAAGCTAGACATCATGTGGTAGTAGTTCTCACTGCTGAAAAGAGTTTCTAGGGTTATCCTGCTCTAGAGTGGGCACTCACTGGGCGTTAGCTCTTCTGGCCTTACCTTAACTCTTGGACCTTAGGCCGATGTCATGTCTTCTTTGGTCACCTCCCTTCATCTGAGGACATCTCTATACCCTTATGTCCCAGGGTTCTCCAAAGAGCCTGTATTGGCATTCCTCAGAGTTCTGTTCTGGGGACGATTAGTCTGCAGGTCCCCCAGCTCTACTGGGAGAAGGGAGGCCACAGTCACATAAAATCTAGAAACCCTGATGTTCCTTAGACAAATCTGTGCGCTTCACTTTTCTCATGTCTGTGGATGGAGTTTCTAAAGAAGGTTGAGAGAGAAGAAGAATTTCACTATCCAGATACATCTGTATCTTTTAAAAACAATTTAATTGTGTGTGTGTGTGTGTGTGTGTGTGTGTGTATGAGAGAGAGAGAGAGACAGAGAGAGACACAGAGAGAGACAGAGAGACAGAGAGGCAGAGATAGAATACCCCATATGTACAAGTGCTTACAGCAGAAAGGGTATTAGATGCCCTGGAGCTGGAATGTGAGATGTTCATGGTGGGTGCTGGGAACCAGTCTCTGATCCTCTGTGAGATCAGTAAGCACTCTTACCCATTGGATCTACCCCTTCACACCCAATGTATCAAGATACCTTGGTTGGGAACTTCCTCTGGAGCCTGACAGGCCCCTGGAGGACTGGCCTTGAACATTTTCCCCATGGAGGACATCCTTGGCTACAGTCTCTTTGGGCATGCTTGAAGTCCCTGCCATTCAGAGGGGACAGTGGTGAGAAGCAGTCCAGTGCTGATTCTTCCCAAATCATCCTACCAAGAGACACCTTTAGTCAACCAAGGGATGATTTGATTCAAATGCACAGGAAATGTCAACAGAAAAGGCAGAGGACTTCATGAATGATATGAATAACTGCTTTATGAAAAACACCCATAGTTCTCAGCCTCAGAACAAAGTGAGATAACTTTAGCCTCAGGAATAGATGGGAAATGACCCAGAACTGAGACAGGAAAGAGGTTTAGTTATTTCATTCCATTTTTGAGACAAGGTCTCATGTGTCCTGTGTCTGACCTCATATTCACTAGGTTGCCAAGGATGACCTTGAATGTCCCTTCTGCCTGTACAAGCATGCCTGGTTTATGTGCTGCTAAGGGGTGGAGGTCAGGTTTGGTACTTGCTAGGCAAGCATTCCACCAACTTTAGAGCTGATGTAGTGACCTCAGGCTGCGTGTGCTTCACCAGGTGCCGATCTCCATTCCCAAGATGCTCTGCTGGGGCCTTCCCTGAAAAGAGCTGACCTCCCCTCACTTTGGCATACTCTGTCTTTGCACACACTGTCCACATGCTAGAAGCACTCTTCCATGACAGATCATGACATCCTTCAGCTTTGTAGCAAACAGGTCTCTGATCTCTCCAAACTTGGATTTGTCATTTAGCAACACACATCTCTCCATGTCTACTATGTATCACACTGTAATTTTCCTCATACTCATGGGATCATTTGAGGCTCATCTACTGTTACGATCAAGAGATCAGGGGCAGTGTGTTCTGCTCATCTGTGCACCCCTGCCTTCACTTGGCAGAAAAGAGACTGGGCGCTCAGTCCCTGGGGAGTGAAAAGAACCACTGACCTGCCAACCACAGGTCTGAGTTGATTAGCTGTGACCTAGACAGGGCAAGGATCTTGCCCATAGCCACACACAAGTACCATAGAAGTTGGTGGCACAGCTTCTGTCTGCAAATTTTTGTTTGTCATGCCTTGCTGCTCAATGGCTGTGTTCCAGAAAGTGCTATCCTTTGCAGAAACACTTAAAGACTGAACTTTGTTGGCCTAAATGTAATCCTTGTTCTGATAACACATCCTTAGTGCTGGACTTTAAGGGACGGGAGGCAGAGCCCTGGTAAACAGGCAGGGTGCAGCAGCCGGAGCCAAATCTGCTCACTTTCTGCTCTATGGCATGGCTGCTGGGTGCCCAGAGAATAGGGTCTGAGAATGAGATTGCAGGGCTCTGCTTTCCTCCATGCTTTTCATCCTCCTTCAGAGACAAACAACCCATAGGCCTGCTACTTCCCTGGTGCCCTGCATGCTGGGAAGCTACAGCTGCGACCTAGCTCTGAACCAAGAGGTGCTGGTGGCCCAGCTCCTGGCTCCAGAACATCCTGAGGTTTGAGCAGGAGCTGTCCTATAACACTCACTGCCTGGATGTCCTTCTCAGTCCTTTCTGCCCATCTCCTGTTTGTCTTTTTTAGTGCCGAGGCTGGAGAATGTGGTCAGCTACTGTCCCTACTGTACTGTCCAGGTTCATAGCTTCCAAGTTCTTCTTCCACTGAATGACCTTGGGCAAGTTGTTTGGGACTCTCTGAGTTTTAGCTTTTAATTTTTTCAACTTCTTTAACTCTAAAATGGGGATAAAGATGATAATACCACTTCAGGATGATCAGAGGTTAAATGAGAAGGCAAAGATTAGGAAAGGATTGTACTTGACAATCAGCCACCTCTGAGTCTAAGCAGCCAGGATGTGGCATTGCAGTCAACACACGTTCTCCCTGACAAACAATTCTTATCCTAGGTGGGTGGGGGGCTGAGAAATCACTCAGTAGGTAAGAGCACTTGCTATCCAAGCTTGTGGATCTGAGGTCAATCATCCAGTGCCCCATGTAAAGAGCTGGGGATGGCGGCACGTGCCTGTAGTCCCAGCACTGCGTAGCAGAGACAAATGGCTTCTGGTAGCTTGCTGGCTGGGCAGCCTTTCTGAGATGGCAGAGACCCTGTCTATCGAGAATAGGTAGAAAGTGTATGAAGTAAATAACTGGCATCCTCCTCTGGCCTCCACAATCATGGACATGCAAAATTTAGACACACACACACACACACACACACACACACACACACACACACGCACACATGCATGAGCACATACACATGAACACACACACATGTACGTGTACACACACACACACACGCACACACACACACGCACACACACGCACACATGCATGAGCACATACACATGAACACACACACATGTACGTGTACACACACACACACACATTCTCATTCTAACAATACTTAATGCAGTAGATCAGGCCTTTGCCTTTTAGGAAATTCTCTACAGACCACTGGATACTTTCCTAGTTCCAGAGAACACTGGGAACTACCCTTAGAAAGGATAACACAGATGTCAAACCAGATACCTGAGGTAGAATACTGCCCCCTGCTGCTGCCTTCCAGCACACTGCAGCTCTGTGTGACCAGGGCCAGGACACTTGACCTCTCTGAGCTTCTGTGTCTGCAGCTCAGAGGAACAAGGAATAAGGAGCAGTATTCCAATGGTAGAGATAGCTGCTTCTAGACAGTGTGGCTTCCCACTATGGGTGCACATTTCTCAACTGTTATCACTGGAGGAGAATCTTGAGTCCTAGTCAAGTTTGTGCAAAGATCTCTGTGTGAATATATATATATATATATATATATATATATATATATATATATAAATTTTATAATTAACTTAATTTCACATATTAGCCACGGATTCCCCCATCCTCCCTCCTCCCCCCCCCAGACTCCCCGCACAACCCACCCCCCATTCCCACCTCCTCCAAGGCAAGGTCTCCCCTGGGGAGTTAGCAGAGCCTGGTAGACTCAGCTGAGGCAGGTCCAGTCCCCTCCTCCCTACATAAAGGCTGAGCAAAGTGTCCCAGCATAGGCTCCAGGCTCCAAAAAGCCAGCCCATGCACCAAGGATAGGTCCTGGCTCCACTGCCTGGGGGCCTCCCAAACAGTTCAAGCTAATCAACTGTCTCACTTATCCAGAGGGCCTGGTCCAGTTCCATGAGGGCTCCTCAGCCATTGGTTCACAGTTCATGTGTTTCCACTAGTTTGGCTATTTGTCCCCGTGCTTTTTTCAATCATGGTCTCAATATCTCTTGCTCATATAATCCCTCCTCTCTCTCGCCAATGGGGCTCCCGGAGCTCCACCTGGGGCTCGGTCATGGATCTCTGCATCTGCTTCCATCAGACACTGGATGATAAAGAATTGATAAAGAAAATGTGTACATATACACAATGGAGTACTATGCATCAGAGAAAAACAATGATATCATGAAATTTGCAGGCAAATGGTTGGAACTAGAAAAAATCATCCTGAGTTAGGTAATTCAGACTCAAAAAGACAAACATGGTATGTACTCACTCATAAGTGGATACTAGATGTAAAGCAAAGGATAACCAGACTGCAACTCACAACTCCAGGGAGGCTACCTAGTAAAGAGGACCCTAAGAAAGACACAGAGATCACCCAGTGACAGAGAAATGGATGAGATCTACATGAGCAAACTGGGGTTGGGGGGGTAATGGAGGGCAAGGGTCGGGGGAAAGAGAGTTTAGGGGAGCAGGAGGTCCCAGCTGGATCAGGAGCAGAGTGGAAGAATGGGGAGGGAGATACTATGAAGACCCCAGGGAACAGGAAGAAGCAGAGTGCTAGAGAGGTCCCCAGAAATCCACAAAGATACCTCCACTATAGACTATTAGCAGTGGTCGAGAGAGTGCCTGAGCTGACCTGCTCTGGTGATCAGATGGCCAAACACCCTTGCTGTCATGATAGAACTCTCACACAGTGTTTTTTTTTTTTTTTTTTTTTTAAGTTACTTCATTTATTTGTATTTTATGTACATTGGTCTTTTGCCTGCATATATGTCTGTGTGAAGGTATCGGATCCCCTGGAGCAGGAGTCACAGACAGTTGTGAGCTGCTGTGTGTGACCTGGGAATTGAACCTGGGTCTCTGGAAGAGCAGTCAGTGCTCTTAACTACTGAGCCATCTCTCCAGCCCCCCCACTGTTATTCTTAAGGAAATCATGGAGCTAGATTGTTATGATATATTATTCAGGGGACCCTGAGGGTATTCCACAAGTGCAAGGAAATATGGTGGGCAGAAGATATAGCAGCAGGCAGTGGGCAAGACACACCGTGTGGGCATGGCAGTGGCGGCAGGTGGACATCCATTTGTAACCCAGGTCCTGCATCCATGAGGAAAGAGTTTACTATAATTGGAGATAAAAAGACAGAAAGACAGAAGAGAGAGAGAGGAAGAGAGAGATGTGGGGGGTCGAGGGTGCACACTCATGGTGAGGAAGAAAGAGAGCAGAAGAGAGGGAGGGGAAGAAGATGGGGTTTTCCTTAAAATGAGGCTTTCACATTAGGATGCGGGGTCAGAATATTACCATAGATGTCCTCTGAACATTCAACTATGCTTCAGTTTCATAAATTTACCCAAGGAGATGCCACCAGGCAGGAGAGCTAAGATCACACCATTCATGTCTTTCTTTACCACTTCTTTTTATTAATTTTAAAAACATTAAAAATTATTCATTTATTTATTTTTACTTCTATTGATTCTTTGTGGATTTCACATCATGCATTCTGATCCCACTTATCTCCTTGTCCCCTCACATCCGCCCTCTGCCATTGCAACTTCCTCCTAAAACAAACCAAAGTTAAAAGAAAAACCCAAAACCAAACAAAATAAAAAACCAAAACAAAAATAAAAACAAAATAAAAAACAACAACAAAAAAGCAGAATCTTGCCCTGGAAGCTGTTGTGTGGCCCAGTGAGTCACAGTTTACCCTTTAGTCCATACATCTTTACTTGTAAGTGTTCATTGCTATGAGTCATTGGTTTGACTTAATGCCTCTGGTTTCTGCTACACCACCAGTAATGGTCTCTCTCTATGTCTTCTCTTGGACATCCTGTTGTTGTCCTGTTTATGGAGATCCTGCTGTTCTGGATCTGTAGGTTTGTCCTCTTCACATGCTCCAACAGTTCATAGATTCGGTGGATGTTGGAGTAGACCAACTCATAGCCCTGGTTCTGGGTCTGGGTGGTAGCTGTGTTGGTCAACTCTCTAGCTTTCCCTCATCATCACTACCCAGATGAGCTCTCCAGCACAGCCTCGATTAGCTCACCCAATATAGCCTGCAGCAAGGAGCTGGGCCAGTTCTTCTCTTGGGCTCTCAGATCTGGGTCCACCTCATTCATCGCCAGGGCCAGCTCTACCATTTTGCCCAGGCAGGATGCAGGGTCCTCTCTCTGGATTGCCCCAACAACAGGGTCAGCTCTAGTGTGCTGCCCAAATGGGAAGCAGAGGTCCACTGCAGTCAATCAGAGTCAGGGCTAGCCCTCCCTCTTTGTGACCCCAGGGCCAGCTCTCTCACCTGCTGCAGGGCTCACCAAGCCCAGGCATGGGTGAGGTGGGGAGGGCATCCTTCCCTCACCCATGCCACCACAGGCAGAGGAAGGGTGGGGTGGGTCAACTCTCTGGCCCTCATGCCCTCAGGAATGGCTCACCTGTGTCCCCAACCACAGGGTCAGCTCTAGGGTGCTTCCCAGGTGAGGTGAACACCTATGGTGAGGGGTGGGGCCATCTTTCTAGAGTGCAGGGGCAAGCTCTTCCTTGGGGCGGGGCTAGCTCCCCTGCTGCAATATCTATTGCCCTGGCCCTGGGATGGCTGGTCCTTGAGGGGCAGGACCAACCATCCCAGGGCCAGTGAAGGGCAGGGCTGGCTCATCATAGCATGGTTCCAATGATCCCCATGCTGGCACCAGCCATGGACATCACCACAGCCCCAGCTGCAGCAGGACCACAGACCAGACACGCCCTGGTGAGTGCACAGGCCCCTCAGATGCGCAAAGCCCCAGCAGCAGCATGGCCTCCAGACATCAACATAGTCCCAGGTGGCTGGTCAGACCCTGGGGCATCTGCAGAGCCCTTGGTGGCAACTGGAACTATGGACACCACCCCAGACCCAAACCTCTGCAGGGCCATGGACCCAGACATCGCCCTAGGCAGTGAGTGTGCTTGGAAGTCTCCATGGCTCCAGGTGGCAGCACTGGTCACCCAGATCAAGATGACATTGAGTGTGGCACAGTTCTCAGACACTGACATGGCCCAAGGTGGCCAACCAGACCCTGATCCTCCAGATAGCTCTAGGTGACAACAGGAGCCCTGGATATTAACTCAGACCCTGGCTGCTATAGGGCAAAGGACTTAGACCTGGCCCTCTGCAGCATCCCTGGCCCAGAGGACACCATGGCCCCAGGTGACAGAGCAGGCCACTCAGACCAGCATGGCCCTTGGATGCCCTTCATAACCACAGGATGTGGCCCAGACCACAGGCATCTATGTGGCTTAAGGTGGCAACATGGGCCACGGACATCATTATAGACCCTGGCAGCAGCCTGGGCCAGGATGTCATCATGGTCCCAGGTCGTAGCACAGGCCGTCCGGACCAGCATGGCCCCTGCAGCAACATGGCTCCAGGTAACAGCCTAGACCCCTGGCATCAGCATGGTCTTCAATAGTCTCTGGAGCCACAGACACCAGCACAGACCCTGGATGCGGCAGGGTCATGGACGCAGACATGGTCCTCAGGCACAGCCTTGGTCTGGATGATACAATGACTCCAGTTGACAGCACTAGCCACCCAAGCACACTAACTCAAGGATCGGGGTGGGGAACACCCACCGTCCACTTCTGCTTACTGAGCACCCTCAAGCACAGTAACTCAAGGATCGGGGTGGGGAGCACCCACCGTCCACTTCTGCTTACTGAGCACCCTCAAGCACAGTAACTCAAGGATCGGGGTGGGGAGCACCCACCATCCACTTCTGCTTACTGAGCACCCTCAAACACGGTAACTCAAGGATTGGGATGGGGGCACCCCATTTTATGCCTTGATTGTGTTAGCATGTGGCATCTAGGTTCAGGAAAACAGGGACAAAGGAGAACCTCTAACTGCTTTGATATAGAACCATCACGTGACCTTGGCCTTACTGCCAAAGAAGCTTAGACAATGTAAGGAAACATGTGAATTATTTTCATAAACATTAAGGTCTTTGTCACAAGGAAAGTACTTGCTAAAGTAGTCACTAGTTAAAGTATCTTAAGATACACGTTATCTTGAGAATTATTAGAAAATTTCCATATCCTCTATTTACCTGACCTGTGCATACTATTTTATGTCAATTCAAAGGGACTCAAGTAAATATGGTGTAACATAAGTAAACTTCATCATGAAAGGCAAGTAGAACCTAGGCTTAGGGCCGGGAAACCAGACAGTCATGGTCTCTGCTGAGAGAGAAACCGTGGCAAGCAGTATTTTAACCAGTGTAAATTAAAACAATATTAACCGAACTGCACATGCCAAGCACTTGGAAGTTCAAATCAAGATGGCCCTAGGGTCTTGTAATCTTATTTCTTCCTAATGCATCTGTGAGTGTCCAGGCTGAGAAACACGTGAGTGACTGACCACCAGTACAACAGATGGATTCTCACCCCTTGACATTTCATCTGTAATGCAGACCCCAGACTACATCTGTATGAAGCCAGTTTTAGGATCAGACAGCTCAGTTGTCTATTCACATATTTAAATTGTCTTAAATTGAATTTTCTTAGCTAGGAAAATGCTTTTAAAAACTCTTTTAGAAACAAGGCTTTGCAGTAATTGTAGCAAATTCTTCCTCTCCCTCTCTCCCAAGTACTGGAATGTCTGGAAAAGAACAAGTGAGTATCCATGGGCCCCATTAACTATCATTATAAAGAAGATTTCACCTGCACAATGAAAGCAAATTCGTTGACTGACTGTGTTTTAAAAAGCTATTCCAAACATGTATGCAAGTCAAGGCCCTGGGCTTCCATGCAAAAGGATTGATTTTTCAGAATGATGCCTTGCTCAAGGTCCTTGTATCCTAAGTTAGGACAGTGGGGAGAAAACATGCTATTGAGAAAAGCTTTTAGCATGAAACAAAGCCCAACTTCAAATGATTTTCACGTGTGTCTCTTTTGCCTAGTCCTGGCTGTCCTGGAACTCGTTCTGTAGACCGGGATGGCCTCGAACTCACAGAGATCCACCTGTCTCTGCCTCCTGAGTGCTGGGATTAGAGGTGTGCATCCCCACAGCCCGGCTCTGTTTTACCTTTTGAGACAGTGTCTCTCATTGAACCTGGAGTTCACCAAGTGGAAAAGATTAGCTGGCTAGCAAGTCCCAGGAATCCTCCTGTCTCTACCTTCCATGACTAGGAATGCAGGCATGTGCAAGGGTGTGATTCAAACTCAGGACCTCATGCTTATCCACCAAGCCCTTCACGAGTGAGATATCTCCTGTGTTCATTATTATCAACTATATCGATTAAGGATGATTGAGACAGTTATCTATTGATTTTATCTGCTAAAATACAAGAGTGATTGAAGCAACTGAGATAATTAGATGGATATGCAAATTCTTTCTGAAGTTGAAAGGAGCACACAGAAATCTTTCTTCTTGTTGATGGTGTCTTTCCCTTTTTGAATCCTTCAGAATGTGTACTTCTGTAATTTCTTACTGGGAAAGTCTACGATAGAGATAACAAATCATGATGCCACAAGGTCCTGGCTGGTTTCAGCCAGTATCTAATGGATTCTGTCTCCACAGCCTGACATGTACAGTTGAGCTGGAAAATGCCAGATTAAAAAATTAGAGTCAACATATGCAGCCAGCCTGCGCAGAACAAGATAACACCCTGGGTGACAGTGGGTGGCTTTGATGTAGAGCAGCTGCATAGAATCTTATGCTCTCTATAGGGAGTCAGACATGCACCCAAAGAGGACAAATTCTAAAAAATTAATAAGCTTCCATATCATTAATAATTAATCTCTAAGCCAACAAACACTGGCATTTTATACTGGCTAACACTGGAGAAAGATATGGATGGGAACTACCTCCCTCTGAAGAAAGCTTCGTAGCGATTAGTCTCAGGGTAACTTTCAAGCCCTTATCGGAAGAGTAGGGCTGCAGGAGTTCAGAGGCGACTTCAACACAAGCTGTGCCAGCAGCTGTCACAGTTCATAAGAACGCATCATGTTTTGCTAATCAAGATTCCTGCGCCTTCCTATAAAATCTATTAAATCTGTATGTGTGTGTGCATGCACGTGTGTGTGCATACACGTGTGTGCAGAGGCCAAGAGCAGCCTCAGGTGTCACCGCTCCAGCTTTTTTGTATTTGTTTGTTTATTTTGAGACACGGTTTCTCACTGTCCTGGAGTTCACCAAGTAAACCAGAGTGGCTGGCTAGCAAGTCCCTTCTATCTGCTGTTTTCCTTTTCTAGGCTAGGATTATAAGTATGCGCCTCTACAGCTGGCATATATATATTTCTGGAATCACACTGAGGTCCTCAGGCTTCCTTGGCAAGCATTTACTGATGGAGCTCTTTCTTTTCAATTCAATGTTTAAATTTGATACTAATGAAAGTAGGAACTTTCTCATAAACCTGCAGTCTCCACATGTCAATAGTTTTCACTGGATAGGGGATAGCATGCAATCGTCCACAACCCTGTTCGGGGGTTACATGATAGGGTCTGGAGACATGGTTAGTGTCACAGTGCTACTGTGTGACCGAGTGCTACCACACTTCCCATGATAAAGGCCAAGAATCCTGTGCAAATCCTATAATTCCCAGTCTTGACCTTACAAGAAGGCATTAGACAGTCCAAAATGTCAAAATGTGCAGCCTTGAGAAGTCCAGCTGCAGATGTTGACCTCAGAGAAGCAAGAGGTCCATTGCTCTGATGACATTTGCTTTTGGTGGCAAAGAGCAAGTTGTAGGCTGACAGAGAGGCTTAACTTCACTGTGTTAATCTCCCAGCTATTAAATCCTTCCCACTATTACCAGCTGGGCTGAGAGCTGAAGTAATTTGAGGCCAGAAAGAGACAGGAATGGAAGACTTCAAAGTTCACTCCATGTTGAGAAATTTGTTCAAGAAGGCGGCAGGGAGGTACAGAGTCCAGACTGGTGTTTGTGGAACTTGCAGAGTGGATTTCTCTGAGATGTGTACAACATGGGGATGCAAAACAGTGCCTTCTGGGAGCGTTCTGAGGAGAGCAGCCTCACAGGCTCACACACAAGTTCCCACTGCAGCTCCTTTGTGCCTGGAGACAGCGTGGCAGACTGACCAGGAGCGGGTTCCTCTGCCTCTGCCACATGTACTCTGACAAGCCCCCAAGCTGTGGCTCAGGGGAAAGGATACACATGCCGCCAACCCAATCCTGAGTGAGAATCTGGAGACAATGGCCAGGAGAAAATCAGAACAAGGGAGAGAGGAAAGGGGGTGGGGAGTTTGGGTAGAACTAGGTCTGGTGGTAGGGACCCAGGTGCATGACCAAGCTACCTCATTACTGAGTTCATTTTAAATGTTGAAAAACCAATTTGTCCCTAATAAAGAAAATTTATTGCCCTCCTATATCAAATTCCAATTTTAGTTTTTAGTGGATTTTTTTTGGTCAATATCTCTATTTCATAACCACATTTAAAGATGAACGCTCAATTCTAACATTGGTGCTTCTGAGGATTCCTGCACTGGATGAGAAGCCACACAAACCTTGCTGAGATGAAAGCTTGCGGAGTTCAATGTATAGCAGAATCTCTTAAGCTAACCTCTCTTCCCTGAACCTGGTATCTTTGCAGTGAGAACAAGGTGGAGATTTTGAGGCCTCAGGCATACAACATCAGTCTTTCCTTTCAAAAATGGATTTAAACACAATGAAAGCATAGTGTGTGTGTCTGCGTGCGCGTGTGTGTGTGTGTGTGTGTGTGTGTGTGTCTGTGTCTCTTTGTATGTATCTGTGTGTGTGTGTGTGTGTGTGTGTGTGTGTGTGTGTGAATGACAACTTCAAGAGCTATTTATCTTCTTTCTTGGGACAGGTGTCTCATTGACCTGAGGCTAACCAGTTCAGCTAGGCGAGGAGAGCTGGCTAATGAGACCTGAGATCTTCCATTCTTTGCCTCCCAAGCCCCAGTATTACAAGTGTGCATCCATGCATGTGACTTGTTATGTGGGTACTAGGAATCAAACTCATTTCCTCATGCTTGCATGGTAGACACATCTCTCTAGCTTTGCATACTGCTCTTCCATGGGCAAAACTGCAAAGGCAAATTCTGAGATAGGATGTCCAGCTAGTTTCTTCCTAATGCTCAGGAGATGGAGGCACAAACCTTACTGGAACATACACACCCTCCTGGGGTCATATGAGGAAACCAATTTGGCCCTGCTATTTCCAGTCATCATTTCAATGGCCTTCCTTACTGGGGACATCTAAGGAGAAAGACGGGACAGGAGCTGAGGAGACTAATTGGAAAGAAGGAAGTCTGCTAGGCTCCCTCCCATACTAGCTGAGGAGGAGACTGCTGCAATTTTCCTCAGGGTTCTTTGCACTGCTTCCCCAGGTTTGTCTTTCAAGAGAAGCACTGAGGGAAGCTGGGATGTCTGTGTGACTGTGGCATCACATTTCCCCCTGTTTTCTTGAATGAGTGTTTTGCAGCTAACTGGTTGACCTGTCCTTTATGACTAGTTGGGCAGAACTAAAAGTCAAGAGAACTGGAGGGCTATGGTAGGCTAGAGAGGAACCACCTGGGGGCACTCTGCCCATCACTGTCACTGTCTTTGTGGTAGAGGCACACGGCTTTGAGGTGAACCAAGTTCCAGCTGAGGAAGGGAGCTGAGCCATCTTGCTGGAGCCTTAACAAGAAGGTAGAGAGTGGTCTAGGTAGCCTCAGCAAAAGTTTTGCAACAGAGCCCCAGAAATGAGGGCTCACACGCAGCTGAAGACAGGGAGTGGGCAAACTCCTGCTGCCTCTCTCAAGGGCACCCAACCTTTACCTGCCACCACACGGTGGTAACAATGGACAGAGTGAAATAATCCAACCACAGACTCCAGCTCAATTAGGGAAAGATACCTTTGCTTGCTCCAGCACTGCCACACACGCTCCACCTTCTTACTCAGACTCTGAAAAAGGTCACAGCCAAGGGAGAGAAGGAGACAGGGAGTGTTAAAACAGACATGGAATGGAGGTTGACAGCAGACTTAACTTTGGAGACTGAGTAGAAAGTTAGTGGTTTGCACACAGAGAGAGTCACAAAAGGATGGAGAAGGGAGTTTCGGGATGTTGCCAATGGGAGAGCACTTGCCTAGCGCACACCAAAACAAAACAACAAAACCCAAACCAAATATCACCTACCAATAATAGAAAACTATGGAAAACAAGCAAAATAAAAATTCCAAACCAAAACCAAACCAGAGAGAATGCTACAAAGAGAAGGAAGAGAAGGGCAGAGGAGAGGAGATGGGGCTCTTGATGCGAGAAATAAACGAAGGTGCAGCTTGGCCCCCCACAGTGGTGAAGAGCATCGCAGACAGGAAATGGATGTGTCAAGGGGCCACAGGAGGAAGCGATGCGGAAGCTGGTCAGGAGGCTGAAGTGCCATGGTAAAGGGGATTGTGGTGCGAGGCAAAGGTGGGGAGACATGGGGAGCAAAACACCAGTGTGTTCCCTGGAACTTGTGAAGCTGCTTTTCCTTGGGGCAGGACAACTGGAGTCAATATACATTGTAAGTCATGATGTAAGTGTGTGTGTGGGGGAGGGAATGCAGATAAGCAGAGGCAAATAAAATCCCTGTATTTCCCAGTGACACATACTTAGAGATGAGTCATTTCCGATCTTTCTTTTAGGCTGCTTTGAATGCCCTGATTATAGAGTGGTTTTCACAATGGCACCTCAGCTGATCTGCTTTGGTGGTTCATCATAAATGCTGGCCAACTCATTGTATTTAAGTGTGATTTCAAAACCACACATTTAACACTCTGTGCTCTGATACTATCTTTTGCTCAGGAAGCTTCTCAGAATTCACAAGGTAATTAGGCAGGCCTTTGCTTTAAACTATCTAGAAGAAGTAGAAACTTTGTCATTATGTATGCCCGTTAGTCTCATAGGCCTCCCCACACAGTAATGACCAAAAGATGCTGGCCTCATGCTAGGTTTTAATAACATAATTGCCATGATGGTGATGGCTGGAGGCTGCTACCAAGTGACACAGCTGGTACAGCTGTACCAGCAGCCAGAGCATACCCTGTGAATGTACTGCCTCCTTGATGGCCTAAGGCGCATGGCTCAGAACACTGCAGGCAGATTTGCTTACAACAGAGGAGAGAGCTCGTCGGCGGCCTTGTTTTCATAGATTAGGGCTGAAGGGGACCACAGGGGGTGGTAAGTCCCTCCCATCTGCTCTTGTTTTTTGAAAGAGCTGATATCAGAGAACAATTTTCAATGTTCAAAAATTCACCAAATAAAGGATGAGAAACCTTCCTCCACATCATTTTCCGTTTTGTTACGACCACACTGACCTGCCTGGGGAATTATTGAGAAGCCTAGAGAGAAGAGAACACAACAAAATGCCTTCTGACCCCTGCAGAAACAACTTCTTTGGACAGCCAGGGGCACTGCATTGGGTGACTTCTAATGAATTCTGAAGAGTTACTTAACTATTGACTTAAAGCATTTCTTCTTGTTCTTAATTAAGTGATGAAAAAGTAACTAATCAGGAAGGGAGGCCTTTAAGACCCCAGGATGCCAGGGTGGATGGGAGTGAATATTTTCAATGTTCAAGGTAATTATCATGACTACTTCTATCTGTTAATATTGGCTATTTTGTGTTCTAGGATCTGTCTTTAAATACCCATGTTATCATTGAGTTTAACTGTTGCCTCCAAGTTGCCCTTCACAGTTTGCTTTTACTTTGATCCTAACCTGTCCACAGTAAGAGATCTTTCATTGTTACACATTTTACTTTGTAATTTATAAAGAACGTTCAGAGACAGAGTCCTATCTGAAGTGTATCGCTGCACTGTGATGCACGCAGAAGTGAAGTTAGCTGTTTGCAGTTGAGAAACTCGAGGCTCAGAATGATACAGACCAATCCTAAGTAAGTCCTTTATCCAATCCCCTTGTTTCTTCACTCAAGACTGCTCACTGAGCATGTTTTTGTTGTTCAATACCAATAAACTGCAAGACGGGAAAGCACCGTGGCTTGGACAAACAGACGAGGAATGAATGAATACCATTGGCTATTTAAGGCTTCTCATATGAAAGCTATGTCTCTTTTCCTAAGGCCTGTGGGGCTTCTAGGATGTTTAGTGGCATCCCTGGCTTCTCTCATTGGAAGCCTAGAGCACTCCTTATTTCATGGTGATATCTAAAACTAGCTCTAGACGTGGACCAGTGTCCCCTGTAGGACACAGGCAGCATTGCATTGACTGTTAACCACTGAGCTAACTGGATTTTCTGTACCTCTGGTTCATGCCTCTAAAATAAGTCTTACAGTTTCTACCTAATGGCATTGTGGTAGCTAGTGAGTGAACTGGAAGTGGCTGGAGAGTGGGAGAGACCACCTCTATGTTATTGCTCTTATTTGGGTCACTCAACAATTCAAGAATACCTAGTATGTACCACTATAAACAGGAAGGTAAAGATAGATTCAGGTCCCAACTTTCAAACTGGACACTCCATCTGGTACCCACTCTCCTAAGCCTTCCTTCTCAGTAAGCCTCATTTTGTCCTTTCTATTGCCATCTGGAAACATCCATATGTCCCTTCTTGTCATCATCTCCTATCACCTAAGATACAGAGAAAAGCTCAAATTTTAAAAAGACTTTCTTGGCTGATACTTTAGACAGTACCACAAGAGATGGCTACATGTGACCCTTTTATCTTAGGAGCAACCTACAAAACCTATCCCAAAGCCCTTGGGACGTCTGAGGAACAGGCAGCTGCAGTGGCAATCCAGTATATGGTGCTTCTGTAGCAGCATTTGGAGGTGATATGGGAAGACAGGAAGAGGGAGAATTAAGATGACATGGTCAGCAATTTTCTTGAGAAGAATTTTGCACAGTAGGGGAACCTTCCAGAATGTGAAAGGAGCAATAGTGTTGATAAATGATGCCACTTTTGATTTCCTTTGTTAGTAGCTGTGGTTTGACAGCCTTGAATATATTTATTTGTAGAAAAATCTCCTAGTCCTAACAATGAATACATCTTGACTAAGGAAAGGCTGACATTTGATTCTCCCCAAGCAATAAAGTATTTCCTGTAGGTAAAACAGTGCAATTAATTTTCCCAGACTGTGCCTGAGCTGAAAAGAATGCATCCCTTAACTCCCCCACCTTTCTTTTCTGTTATTACCTTAGGTGTTTTATAAATATGTTCTCTATAATAGGAAATATACATCCAAGAGACTGCAATAAACTCTAAAATCATAATGTAAACACAATTAAGATGTAATGCCAAGAGACTACAATGTCATCTTGAGATAATGACCTCCAGCTGCTGCTACTGTGTGGAAGGAGAAGCAGACTAGAAATCTAGATCAGATGTTAGCCAAGACCCTCACTTAAATGCCAGTGCCTAAGCATCCCCTGGCGATAACTGAGTCATTGTTTTATAAAGTGTAGTCTGTTCTTCTTCACTCACGGGAGGAAAAGTTGTAGGGCACAAAAATTTAGCTTCTATTTGGATGACGTGTTTGTACAACCCTTTGGAAAGAAGTGTTCTTGACATTATGGAATAATTTTGTTTCTAGTTGTTCAATCAATTCACACTAATGTGAATCTTTCCCAGGAGACACATTCACCTTTTAATTAATAACTGGAAAAGCTTCTAGATGTAGCTTCCTAGATGGCAGGATGAGTAAGACGTCAAAGAGGTCAGTGCGAGATGAGTTGAGGATGCTTTCTCCCTGGTGGAACCAATGCAAGCAGAGTATGGTGGAAAAAAGCCAAAGCTACTTTAGCAGGAAGAAGGGAGTCATGTGGCTTTCAGGATGCAAAAATTGAGAGAAATATTAAGGCTTTTAGCTGGGAGGAGTACTCATGCTTCTGGGGCCAGAGTACCAAACAATTGCTATGTATCTCTCAGCATTTTAGAAGTTGTCATTGATGGGGCAGGAGCTGGGATCATCCACAGCTACTTATTCACCACCTAGACTAAGTCCTGACCATTTGCTGGTATTTTCCCAGTACACAGAGTCAGAAGGAAGCCACTGTCAACATTTTTTTTTTTTATGGTAGGGACTCATAATCTGGTTTGTATTATGTTTTGTTCTTGTATTACAGGTTATAACAAGTGAAGCTGACTCTCTCTCTCTCTCTCTCTCTCTCTCTCTCTCTCTCTCTCTCTCTCTCTCTCTGTGTGTGTGTGTGTGTGTGTGTGTGTATGAGGGGGGGTGTATGCAGGTGTGCACACATGTGAATCTGAGTGTTTGCCTGTGTGTGCACACATGGAGTCAGAGATCTCCCACTAAACATGGAACTCACTGACTGGCTAGTCTGGCTTGCCACTGAGCAGCCCAGGGGTCCTCCTAGCCCTGGGGTCACATCACAGGCATTTGACATCACGTCCAGGGATATTTCTGTTGCTGAGGATCTGAACTCACAGCTTCACACTTTCTTGGCAACAACAAACTGACTTTTCTCCTTTCTGCTGTTCATGCAATTACTTGAGATCATGGCCCCTGCTTAAGAGAGAAGACAATTTTAAAGGAGCTGAAGGGTGGGAATGTAACACCAACAGAATTCTGTCTCTGGTTAAGCATGAGACACCACATTAGATTGAGAAGTATGAACTGCAATCAGGAGGTGACTATAGCACCAAAAGTGAGAGGACCCCCCCATATCATATTCATTAGTACTAGCTCCTGTCACCCATGTTTCATCTGAAGGTCCAGGGAAAGGCAGCCATAGCAGGACTAGTTTGAATGACATGCACCTGCTGTCTTTGTTGGCTGCTGTCAGTCAGCCTCTTCCCTGCCTCTCCTGCTTATTCCATTGGCCCATGTACAACACTGTAGTGATAACAGGGATAGATGATATGTGTAGTTTAACATGGACTTCCTGTCTCCAAAGCTGACCCAGTCAGGGCTACTTCTGAGGACCTAACCCAGCAACAACCAAGACCTACAGTGTGTCTTCCATATGGTACTCTATCACAGAGGCAGCAGCCAGTCACCAAGCTGATTATAGTTGAGCAGCATGGGAAGTAGTTGTAACCAAAAGGTTGTGGCTATCAATGTGTTGTCTTGGTGTATGATGCTCTTAAAAGCATCACTTTTCAGGGATAACCCAAGCATCTGATCTGTAGACAGAGCATCCCACACAGTGCCACCTCTATCAAGGAACCAATTTCACAAAGTGTGATAGTGGGCATTTGCTACAGAATCGCAATCTTCCCTCCAAACCTTATGACCACCAGAAAGTGGGCTAGTTTAAAGATGCAATGGATGCTTTATAGAAGTCAGTTATCTTGCTGGTGAGAAGATGGTATCCTTAGCTGGGCTCTAACATGAGCCAGTTGATGCTCCAACAACCAATTGCATGGTGCTCTTTTCTTAAGCACTAGGTTTCAGGGGTTTAGGAATGGATGTGAAAGTGGGTGGATGTCTTCCTCTGACTGTTATTCATAAGAGGTCATTCATTGGATGCCACCACCCTATCCTATTGAACTCTGCTGGTTTCCATGTCTTAAGGAACTCACTACATTTCACAGAGGTTAAATTTATAGTCTGTCTTTAGATAAAGTAAGAGTCAGAGGTGACTGAGAGGTGATGAATCTTATAGGAATTAAAGCCTTACTGTGGATGCAGTGCCTGATGGATTTTGTCACCCATATTTAGAAACAGAGGGGGCTTTTGTTTATAGGAAGAATAGTTTTCCCTTGTGGCATGGACACAGAGTGGCTTCCTTGTTACATGGAAATTAGATATGTATGGAAAAGTATATTTGAGTGTTTAACAGCTTAAGAGGTGAACCAGGCTAATATTAAGTTATTATTGCCCACCTGCAAACCCATCCCTCACGTCCTGCAGTGTGGGGCTTTGGCTAGGTGTTTTGCAAACCATCTCTTAGCTTTGTTAGACTATGTGAACAGGGAGCACTAAGGGAGGTTGCAGAGTGGTAGAGGAAGAAGGCATCTGTCTCTTCCTGCTTGTTCTTTATACCCCATCTAAACTTTCTCCTGAAGCGGTGGCATACTTCTTCACTAGCAGCTCCATCTGGACTGGCCTTGTGTCGTTAGTTCTTATTCATTTGAGCTGCATTTCAGCATCTCCTGGGAACATTCATGGTCTCACATTCCAAAAGATTGCAATTAATTTGAACTGAAATCTGTTCTAGACACTGGCCATTAAGAAAAGCCCTCTTGAGATAAAGCCTTAACCATTTGCTAACTGACCATTTGCATAAAAGCTTGCCAACTCTTTTCTTTAAGTCTATATAAATCTGTACTCACATTATGAACTAATACTTTTGTGTGTGTGTGTGTGTGTGTGTGTGTGTGTGTGTGTGTGTGTGTGTATGCAGATACCAGATGACAACTTTGCACGTTATTCTTCAGGCTCTATCCAGGGTCTCCCACTAAGCAGGCTACGCTGTCTGGCCAGTGAGCCCCAGGGATCACTGCCTGTCTCTGCCTCTCCAGGGCTGAGATTGTAAGCATGCACCACCATGCCTGGCTTCTTTTTCATGAGCTCAGAAGATCAAACTTACTTATGCAGCAACAGCTTACCAACTGAGTTATATCTCCAATCCAAACCTAAGGTTTTTATCTTATAAGCTAGAAAAGTACATATAAGCTAAAGAAGTCTCTCAAGCTTGTTCGTAAGAAATGTTTTGCATCTGTGGCACGTTTACAAAATCTTTGAAGAGATGGACATTCATTCTTCCATCAACCCGGTGCTGGGCTAGGTGGTGTGCTTCTAGCAAAGCAGAACTCTTCAGTGGAAGTGCCAGTTTGTTATCTTCAAAGAGTAGGCTATTAAAACACCATGGCACCCGCTTTCTCCGTCTCTCCAGGACTGCTAGGGGATGAATTAAGTAATGCTGGCCAGGCATTGATCAGAGTGTCTGGTACATAGTAAGCATCCTACAAATGAATATTAGCCCTCATTATCCAGTGACAATCACTGAGTCCCTAATCCTGGGCCATCCAATCAGTGATGGTTTCTGTATTTTAAAGACAGATTTGGAAGCTTATTCCATGACTCACTGGTGTCCTTGAATGTAGAATTTGGAGTCAAGCACTACATCATTTCTCACATAACGAGGAGGATGTACCTCAGTTCATAGTTAGGGGAACTGGACAGTTGGATTTTAAGTCTCCAGAGCTATAGTAGTAGAGGCAGTATGGAAACTCAGTCAGTGGAGGCTCCTTAACAGAACATCATGGACACCATGGCTCCCACTATAGACATTACTCTTGGAGACTGGGAGTCAAGATTAGAGTTCCAACCTTGTTGGGTTCTGGTGAGGCCATCCATCTGGTGAGGACTAGTTGCAGGCACTAGTTTCTACCTTGTGTCTTCATGTGGGTGGGGTGAGGAGGGAAGAGGTGTGCTTGAGTATTCTAGTGCTCTTGGGGGTTCTATGCTAGAAGGTCACTAATCCCACTTACAAGGCTCCACCCTCTACTGGCAAAGAACTCCCCTCTGTATACCATGATTTTGGAGATTAAGATTGCAACAGCAGAAACTTACAAAGATCCTGAAAACCTCAGCCTCTGCATGTTCTTCAAAGACATTAAGCAGGGCTATTTGAAAAAAGATTCATTTCTGCTAGTGTTAGTGGTGATTTTGACTGAGACCACAGGACTAGAAGATTGTATTAGAGAGCCGAGGGCCATCTTGCTTCACACATAGGCATGAAAAGATTGTGTATGAACACACAGATGCTGGGCTATGACAAGAGACCACAGCACCCCTGGGAAGTCCTAGAAAGCCCAGTGGAAAAGCAATACCTGAAAAAAGTAACCCCTGGCCATCTGGTCTCAAAATAACATCTACAGGCTAACACCTGTGAGTCCTGTCTCAGGGCACAGATGTGCTTCTGAGAACTAGCAGAGGATGGCATGCTGATTTACAGCATAATTCGTTCCTGCAAATGTCTGAGTGCCTATTGAAAGCCGGGGACTATGGGAACACATGCATCACTGAAATGCGATCTCAGTCCTGAGAGGCTCATCGTGCTGGCTGAGTCTGGCACAGGAGGGATGATAAGGGGTTCAGAAGCTCAGCTGGGAAGCTCCAGAGGGTACCTCAGAAAATGTGGGGAAACTTAGGTACAGTCTTGTCAAGAACCGAGTGGACAGGTGACAAGGAAAACGAAGAGTAAGTCACATGAATGTTTCCAGCTCACCAGGACAGAGACCACCCAGTGAACAAAGTGCTTGCTGTGTAGGAGGAAGACCTGAACTCTATCCCAGAACCTGCACAAAAAAGCCACACGTGGTGGTGTATGCTTGTACTCTCACTCAGTCCTGGGGGTGGAGACAGGTGGACCCTTAGGGCTGCTGGCCAGCCAGCCTGTCTGTGTCAATGAGAGATCCCTGTCTAAAAACACCAGGTGACAGCTCCTGGGAAGTGACAACTGCAGTGACTTTCATGTGTACACGTGCACCTATTCGAAGATGCACACACACACCATCACCACCACCACTGACGCTGCTGCCGCTGCCGCCACCCCCCCCCCAAAAAAAGAAAATGACCAACTCAAGAACAGCTGGTAATAGGGGTAGGAGGCTAGGAGTAAGGAACTGCAGGAGTCATTGTGTGACTGTAAACCTGTTTGTGGGAATAGTTTGCCTCATAGAAACATGCCCATCATAGGCACTGGGGGGAAGGCTCAGGTTAAGAGCACGTGTTTCTCTTGTAGAGGACTCAAGTTCAGTCCTGTCAAACACATCAGCAGCTCACAAACACCTGTAACTCCTGCTCCAGGAGATGCTGTGCTCTCGTCTGCCCTGCAGATGCATCTGCACTCACATGCACACACCATCACACACAAATACATCATTAAAAATAAAAATAAATATAAAAAAGAGCTTTATCCCACTGCATTGTTCAGTATGGTAGCTACTAGTCATATATAGTTACCAAACACTTCAAATGTAGCTAGTGAAATAGGAATTAAACTTGTGTATAATTTTGATTGATTAAGCCTTTTATCAGCTATCCTAGGGTAACTAGGGATTACCATATTGAACAGCATAGTCTACATGGAGTGTAGTCATCACAATGACCCTATGCAGGAGGTGTGGTCATTGACTAAGAAGCCCGAGTCACAGTGAGAAGTCACGTGCCCAGGATGCCAGGGCTCGTCAGAGGGACCAAGCAGAGACATCCCAGTCCCAGAGCTCATGCTCTCAACTGCTCTGTGATTATGTTAGCACCGTTCACACACATCTGTTTGCAGAGATAAGTACCATTATGTAACACACATATTATTCTGAGCTTATGAGGCTGACAGAAGACTTTCTTCACAGGGTATGAAAGCAGCTTGCTCTTTAGATGAATTCATATGTGAAAATCCTGATTGGACTCAGGAAAATTTATGGGCATGTGATTTACACTTCCAACTGAGATGGCTTTACTTAATAAATTCTAGAATGTAAGACACAGCTCCGAGGACTTCAAAGCTTTTCTAGAAGTCACTAAATCTAGGGAAGAATTTCTAGATAGCACTGGAGAGCAGTCCTGTAGAGAATGAGTGTTTGACCTCCAGTCCAGGAAATTATCACTGTGCTCCCAGTTGTGTGGGCGGGAGACCGCTCCCGGGAAGACTTGCTACAGCCCGCAGAGACTGCTGGCGTTTGGCTTGTCCTGCCAAGAAGCTGAAATTGAATTCTAATGCCAGTGCTTTCTCCAGTGGGATTAATGGTGATTTAAAGACAGAAATCTTGAAGCAGCAGACTCCAGGCAGAACTTCGAATGAATAGCGGGCTCTCAGATTTGCACTGGTGCATCCTCCAGAAATGTGGCACAGCTGCAGGAGATGGGGAAAGGCCATGTAGCATTGCCTCAAGAAGAAAGGCAAGCCAGTCACACAGAGATGAAATGCTTGTTGCAAATGTGCAGTATTGAAAGATATGTAGAAATTTCTAATGAGACAGTAGGCACATGAACTGTGAAGTTCAATCCAGTTCTCTTGGTGTCTGCTCTGCCTCAGGTTATATCAACTAAAATCAATGTCCCCAGGTGAACTCCTGGGAATAGAATAAAGTGTTAGTAAGTGATGCTGTCATCACACTGTAGGACTGACCTGGGCCTGCCTGCCTGCCTGCCTCCCTTCCTTCCTTCCTTCCTTCCTTCCTTCCTTCCTTCCTTCCTTCCTTCCTTCCTTCCTTCCTTCCTTCTTTCCTTTTTAGGGCATCAGACACTCCACTTCAGGCAAGATTCGGGGGTATTGAGAACATAGCAATAAATGAGTCAACCTGAGTCTCTCTTTACTTAAAGCTTACATTCTAGTAATAGAAAGGCAATAAACAAGACACTTCACAGTTTCAGCAGATATAGATGAATCTCTGGGAGCTAGTGGCTAGCCAGGGTGACAGAATGAATC
The DNA here is from genome assembly GCF_004664715.2 of Peromyscus leucopus. Taxonomy (NCBI): domain Eukaryota; kingdom Metazoa; phylum Chordata; class Mammalia; order Rodentia; family Cricetidae; genus Peromyscus; species Peromyscus leucopus. The sequence goes on along the minus strand of NC_051070.1, from coordinate 90,191,844 downwards.
CATGGAGAAAGAGGGAGGAGGGTATATTTCCAGATAATTATATTGCTTAGAAAAGATAAAATGTAGCATATAGTTGTTTCTTTAGTACTTGATATAAAAAGCAGCATCACTATTTTACTACGGGTGTGTATATGTGTATGCATGCACACATACTCATTCACATGAGTAATTGCAGGTAGACATATGCCATGGTTCATATGTAGAGGTCAGAGGACAATGTTGGATGTCAGTCCATTACCTTTTACCTGGTCTCTTGTTTCTTGGTGTATATACTAGGCTTAGCTGGCCCATGAGTTTCCAGGGACTCTCCTGTCCCCATCTCCCATTTGCCACAGGAACTCTGGGATTACAGATGCATGCTGCCATACCTGCACTTACATGAGTTATGAGGACTCAAACTCAGGCCCTAAAGCTTTCATGGAAAGCCTTTTACCCACTGAACTTTAACTCCACCCCTGACACTTCATCCTTCACTTCCAGAAAACCTTCCATTCTGCTTCCTGAAACTGTCCCACTAACCTCTCCTGGGAGATTGGAGCAGGAGATTCCTGTCTATGCTGCACACATATTACTGTGATTATGAGTTTTATTGACTCATCATATTACTGCATATGACTCCACGATACTAAAGACAGGTGTAGGTCTCCTTTAGGTTTCTATTACTTCAACTACCATCTTATTTCTTTATCTTTGCTCTTAAATAAAACCTCTAATTTGTTCTTCCCGTTGCCTGGCAGGTTCCCATTCATTTGGTCATTCTCAGTTTTGTGCTGAAAATGGGGGTGATACTAAAATTCAAGTTATCAGTGGCACATGTTGAGGATCTCTGAGATGGCCTATGCCTCTTGTACCACTGAATAACATCATTCAGACTCAGCATGACTGAATGCATAAATTTATATTTTTCCAGAATTTTCAGTTGTTCTGTAGACTGCCTGCCAATCAGTCAATGAACACACCACTGCAAGGAAAGAACTCCTTTCCTGCTTTAGTGGACCACTTCTGGAAAGCCCCCAATGAGGCAATATCCCTAATGGAGTTAACAGAGGAAGGGTGTAGCTCAAGAAAAACCCATGCCAGTTCACCCAGCTCAGAAGCACTGGACTTGCCTGATGTTTGAGATTCCAGCTTCATGTTATAAATAATCTATAACTTGGGTAATATCCCAGTGAGGAAGATTTTCTCTGGGCAGGAATTGCAAAATCATCTTCCTTTGTGGTATCTTCCTTCTTCCCCTGATGGTAGACTTGTATTAGTAAATTGTCACACGTGACATGGCTTAAACTTGTTGCTAGCAGACTCAGGGAGCAAGGGACTCCTCTGCTCCTGCCTAAATTTCAAGCATGTTTATTTCCGTTGCCCTCCAAAACTCCATGTCCTAGCTCAGGCTGACCCCCTAACTCTGTGGCAGAGAAAAGAAAACAGCAGATGGCTGAGAGTATTAAAAACACCATTCCCCTGAGAACAGCCAGAAGGTAAACATCTCCAGTAGTAGTGACTTGTTTATCTCAGGGCACAAAAGTGCCTCACACAGAACCGACAAGGCAGAAAGTCATCTGCAAGGAAGACAGACTTCCCTAGAACTGTCTGAGTGAGTGACTGCAGTATAGTTGTTTGAACATGGCTTCCCAAGGACTTCCGCCTGATGTTGTCAGTGCCTGACTCTGAACATGGCTTCCCAGTGACTTCCGCCTGATGTTGTCAGTGCCTGACTTTGAACATGGCTTCCCAGTGACTTCCGCCGGATGGTGTCAGTGCCTGACTCGATGCTCTATTGTCATTGTCTTCTGCTTCTATTGATCTGCTACCTGCTTTCTGTTCTCTTATTTTTGCTTGCTACATGCTTAACAAATCCACGAAATGGAAAGAACATGTGTTCTAGATCTTCCTCCATACAGAAAAACTTTGCAAGAGCCTCTCACCATTTGGGTAACAGTCTACCTCAGGGAAACTTGACTATCTGGAGAAGGCCATTGGGATCCTTTTCTCCCCTCGCGTGGGGAACACCATTGTCCTACAGGTACTGACGGGCTCTAGAAGGGCAGGTACTTTTGGAGTGTTTCTTCTAGCTTAAAATCAATCCACTGTAACATTCCTTTCTTCAGAAAGACTTGGAAGGGACCAACCAGGAAAGCCTACAGGGACTCTTCTCGTCATACGACTGTTGTTCTAGGCTGGGGTTCCCAGGCCCTGCTGTGGTGAACCCTATTTTAACTTTGTTTCTCTACATATGTGTTGCCTTTGTTCCAGGGATGTCGCAACTTCCTCCTTTTACATTATCATAGACTTTTCAGTAGGATTCCTCTCTTTGTGAAGGTGGAGACTTTCGTGTGTGTGTGTGTGTGTGTGTGTGTGTGTGTGTGTGTGTGTGTGTGTTGTGCATGGTTGTGTACATGAACAGGCCAGAGGCCAACTTCAATGATTATTTCTCATGTGCCTTCCACTGTATTTTTTTTTTTTTTTTGAGACAGGGTCTCTTTTTGGTCTCGGGCTCACTTGCTGGCTGCCCAGCGAGCCCCAGGGATCCAACTGTCTTCAGCTCCCCAGTAACACAGTAACAGAAGTACAAGCATGTCCCAGGTATCCTGTTTCTTATGTAGATCCTCATGCTTGTGTAGAAAGCACTTTTCTGACTCAGCTATCTCCCAAGGTCCCACACCCCCAGCACAGCCAAGTGCTGACCCTTTCAATCACCTAGTGACCATGCACGTGGGCAAGCCATCCCCTAATGCAACTCTGCTGTGTAAAGCAAGCTCAGATCTCAGTAGAAAGCTTTTGTGGGCTACCACAGAATCATTACCCCAATTTTTGCCTGTTTTCAAGTCTTCTCTGTTTCTGTGTCAGATTTCTTCTTTTCATAATGATGCCATCCCAGGGGAGTGGAATCTTTACTGTGAGCATTATTTTAGCTGATTGGCTCCATGGTACCATCTCAGGGGAGTAGGATCCTCACCATGAGTATCATTTCAGCTTGACTGGCTCCATGGTACCATCCCAGGGGATTAGAATCTTTACTGTGAGCATCATTTCAGCTGGCTCTATAGTACCATCCCAGGGGAGTAGAATTCTTACTGTGAGCATCATTTCAGCTGATTGGCTCCATAGTACCATCCCAGGGGACAGAATCTTTACTCTGAGCATCATTTCAGCGTGACTGGCTCTGGTGGGCTTCAAAATTCAACACAAGTTTTGGGGGAAGTTTTTTCCCCTAGAACTATCACTTTTTCCTCCCTAACACTAAGATAGCACCTGTAGAATGGTAGGAACACTGAATGAGCAGAAGCTGAGAGTGAACCCTGAAAAAGATGTACTGGACCTGAATGTTCCTACAGGAGGTGAGAGAACAGGGTTTGTCACTGATTAGGCATTCCTAGCCCCACGGGGCTACTAAATACTTGAAATATGGCCCCTCCAACTTGAACTGCACTATGGCTACAACAACACACACACCAGATTTTTGACTGAAAACTTAAAAACACAACAAAATTACTTTGCTTTTTCTGTTGATTATAAGTTGAAATGAAAATATTTTAGGTATATTGGAAGAAGTAATATATTACTGAAATAAATTTTACCTGGTTAATTTTACTTTAATATAGTTAGTTACTAGGACATATTAAGTGGCCTGTATCACATGTGTATTGGACTGGGCTGGTTGGAGAGAATTTGGTGCACAGATAGAATGTAAAAGTGGGAAGAAGGAGGAGGCCTGGAAATAGTAACTTTATTTTGTGTGCATTTGTGTGTGAACATCGGTGCATATATATATATACTCTTGATGTGTACACACCGCACATGTATTTGTGTGCATTTGTGTGTGCACTTCATTGTATAAATACACTCTTGATGTGTACACACTGCACATATATTTGTGTGCATTTGTGTGTGCACTTCAGTGTATACATATACTCTTGATATGTGCACACTGCACATATATTTGTGGGCATTCGTGTGTGCACTTCAATGTATACATATACTCTTGATGTGTACACACTGCACATATATTTGCATTGTGCTGCACACAGTTACCTTTCCACATCTATGATTTTCACATCTGCTGGTCAGCACAGGATCAGAGCTATTAGGAAAATATGAATCTGTATTAGCCAGAAACATCTTCTTGTCCCCATTCCTTAAAATGGAGAATAATAGCTGTTTACATAGCATTGACAGTGTCACTGAGTGTTGTAAATAGTCTGGAGATAGCTGAAAGCATACAAGAGGATGTGTGTAGGTTACATGCGAATTCTACATTACTTTGGATAACAGAATTGAGCTTCCATGAATTTGTTAGCCAAGGAAATCCTCTGTGGATACTGAGGGATATATGTAAAATTTTATTAAATCATTATGATCTTATATAACAGATTTCATTATTATTGGAGCTAATAGCCAAATATTTCATATTTATAGAATATAGGGGTATAGAATCCTGTAGAGAAATTTAACCTCCTCAGCTTTACCAGGATGGAGTCTAAACAGACATAATGAAGGAACTCAGATGAGTCACTTGCTAACCTGATATGACTTCCTGAACTGTTGGATCCATGATGGAGCAGACATCCAAGATGTCACAGCAAGGACAGCAGAGGAACAGGATAAAGGAAGAGGCAAAGTACAGACAGCACATTCCGACTTTCAGAGAAGCTCCAGGAGCAGAAGCCAGGCAGAAAGTGAGCACAGACACAAAGCCATGACCCAGTGCCACCTCCCTCTCTTGCAAGAGAGGTTCCAGAGAGGATGCTGGGACATGAGGAAAGGAACGTTAGTGCCTTCCCTTCCACTGAAAAGGCTGTCAAAGAGCTAGTTTAAATAAAAGGCTCTTCTTCCCCTACCTAATGGTCAGGGCTAACTTCAGTGAGGCACCGCTACTGACCCATTCAGGGTTGACCAGACATAACTGGGGGCCCTGGGGTCTCCCCAGTACTGCTACTGATCCACTCAGAGTTGACCAGACTTAACTGGGGGCCCTGGTAACTCCCCATCTCCTCTCCGTCTACACTCACTCACTTTCCCTGTGGAGGAAAGAAACCACACTATCTCTCCAGGCATAGTCTCACTTAGACGCATTTATGTGCGGACTTCCAGGCGCAGCACATGTGTTGGCAGGAGCTTTGCTTTGGGGGCTTTACAAAGTCGTGTCCGTCCCAGCCTGCAGCTTACTGGAGGATGGGGCTTCCTTCCTCAGCTTGGCTAAGTATAAAGTCTCCAGGCCATAGGGTTTTTCCTCTGCCCAGCTGAGTTTGATTTAGTGTATATTCTCGTGGAATTTTTCAGTATTTATTTGGATGCTGTGGGTGCAGTACTTGTGGCCAGTGACTATCCGTTGCTCTCTACTCTGTCATGGGCACACACACACTCAATGCTATTTTTTTTTTCTCTTTATAGATTCCTTTGACCCCAGCGAGATTTACTGAATCTCACATTCTACACTGGAACCTGAGAGCCATATTTATTTCCTGCCTCTGTTCCCCTGCCTTTTCCCCATTTTTTGGAGGAGGTGGGTTTTTGAAACCTTGAGTATATATGTGGCCTTGGAATCTGCATCCATCCTAAGCTGGTCTCAAATTTGTGTTCAGTCTTCCTCAGCCACCTTGATGCTGGGATTACATGAATTGGGAGTTATATTTTCAACCTGTGCCAAAGGAACTGTTCATAGGAAGATGAGTATTTGTATGATATTTTGTTTGTCTTCTAACAAATAAAGCTTACTTGGAGATCAGAGGGCAGAACTACTAGCCACTAGTTAACCATGGAGGCCAGGCAGTGGTGGCACACACCTTTAATCCCCAGCACATGGGAGGAGGAAGCAGGAAGATAAGGAGTTCAAGGCCACTCTGGGCTACAGAAGATTGAATCAGTTTAAAAGAGAAACAGAGCCAGGTGGTGTTGGCACACACCTTTAATCCCAGCACTAGGGAGATAGAGACAGGAATACAAGGTGGGTGGAGACAGGATCTTGGGGCCCATTCAGTCTGAGGATTTGTAGAGACAGGATGCCCTATTTGGTCTGAGATTTCATAGAGGTAAGAACTCTCTGGTGGCTGGCTACTCTGCTTCTCGGATCTTCCAGTTTTCACGCTCGATAATCTGACTCTGGGTTTTTATTATTAAGACTAAACAGATTCATGCTTCAGGTACTGAAGATGGAGAGCCCTGGGCTGCTTGCTGATACCCTAGTCATGATAATGATTACTTTAGATTTCATGCAGTGAAAAGGGAAGGAAGACGATCCTTCCCTATATCCTCACTACCTTCCAGCATTCAGATATTTGTGGGTCTGATGATGGGGTGAATGATGCCATTCTGGGAAGTTTCTAGGTGATTCTCAATCCCACATGCCCATGAGACTTCAGAGAGAAGGGAAAAGCAGGAGACTTTTAAAAAATGCTGATTCTTGGGCCATGTCCCAGATCAATTACTCTCTTTAGTGGTAGAACCAGGAAACTGCTTTTTTTAACAGTCATACATGCACAAGTCTAAAAACTCAGTAAATTGACATATGTAAACACCACCCAGATCAAGGCATAAACTGTTTTCTGGTCTTCTAGAAAGTTCCCTTATACCTTTTCTTCTTCTTCCTGCTGTTCCCACTGATGTGGACATGAGGTCCTTTGGTGATCCTGCTGTACAGTTGGGCTATGAATCACTACCTGAGCTTCTAGAACCCTGGCCTAGTCACCTCTGTCACCTCCCATCACATCTGTGAATTTGGCTTTAGGCAATTTCCAGGAGGTGATAGAGAACAGGAAATAATGGCATGAATCTTAATTAATTATCCAAGCAAAGAGGAAATTGAACACACAATGTCATACAAGCCTGTTACCCTACACACCCAAGCCCATTCAATCACTGACTTATGATTTCCTCTGTGTGTTTCTTCATGATGTCCCAGTGAATCACAAATTGTACATTTCTAAAGTTTCTGTCCCTCCCTGAGAAGACAGTTACAGACTTTCTGGAGCCTGAAGGAAAACAAGGAAAAAGATGGTGTTTCTTAGTTTCCTGAGTGCCAAGAACTCCTTGTTCCCCTGTGAAATCCAGACTTCACCTTCGTGTAATGAATTTTGTGTGTCCATGCACACGCTCACTTGTGCTTTAGTGTATGTGTGCATGGTGCACATAGAGGGCGTTTCCTCAGTTCCTCTCATTATTTTTTGAGACAGCCATTTGTCTGCACTGACTGGCAAGTTCAGGGATCTTTCTGCAACTTCCTTTCCAGTGTTGGGATTATGGGAATAATTTTGACTAATATAGGAATAGAGAACAGTGATTCCCAGAACCCAGGGAGAAGGGAGGGCAGATACAGGATGATTGATGGGTCTGGGGCTGTGGCTGGATGAGGGGAAGAACTTCTAATGTTCTTTAGCACAGCATGGCAATAAGTATACTTGTTCACAATTAGACATATATATCCACAGAGGTAAAGATTTTGAATGTTCACAGCACAAAGACATGCTAAGCGGTTGTGTGTGCCAGTGTACATGACTTATCATTAGACTCTGTATACAGGGACTGAAATAGTACACAAATACCTCATAAGTATGTATCATTTTATGTTCAATAAAGGCTAACCCCTCACTGAAACTCCATGTATATGTATTTTGTGATTACATATACAGACACTTCTGTATGGCAACCCTAGAAGCAAAATTATTAGTCTAAAGGGCATTTTAGTATTTAACTTTTATGGATATTTTACTTGTCCTTCAGGAAGGTTACAACAAGTTATATACCATCCCAAAAAAGGTGTGAAGGTTCCAGTCATGGCTTCCTTTTAACATTGTTGGTCATCTTTGTTAAGGATACATTTCTTAGAAATTAGTCATGTTGAAACTTCCTCTGAAGGCTTACTGCAGATAAATATTATTAAATGTGTAAGCCCTTTGCTCTTTGGTTATAGACATGTTTTTTTGGATAACTTCATACATAAACACACACACACACACACACACACACACACACACACACACACACAATGTATTGTGGTTTCATCTGCCCCATTCCCTCCTCACTCCTTCTGAATGCTTTTCTTCCTCTTCGGTAGCCCCATTCTACTTTCATGCCTTTTTAAGCCCTGAGTTTGATTAGGATTGCATGTATGAACAAGAGGATTACTTACTGAAGCACAAACAGTTCACCAGTGTCTATACCACTGAAGAAAACACAGCTGTTAATTGTTAACCACTCCTCAGGAAATAGCAGAAACTCATGAGCAACCCCCCAACTCATGATGGAATGTAGAAGGGCCCTATGTCTGCCGGCTGTATGCTCCTGATTGCAATGGCCATAGACATATTTCTTAAACAGTGAATTAAAAACAAAGACTTGCTGTTTACCTCCAAGCTTCATTTCCCCAGTTTTCACCCTAACTTTGGTTAGCTGAACCCATTGCCATTTGCATTACATACAAAAGGCCAAAGACCCTTTTAGAACAAAGTTGGGGTAAAGCGAAGCACATGCACTAGACTGTGTGAAATGTGGCTGTGTACTATTCGCCTGGTTCACTCCTTTGACTGCTCCAGAGATGTTTGTTACTTAAATCTCTGTTCTCCCAAGCCCCTGGCATGAGGACGTAAGTTATGCTGTGTAGCAGTCTTCTACATAACCCAGTATTATGATGACTGTTTTGTGCAGAGGAACCGGGTATAAAGGTGAAGAAGACTCAAGACCATGAAGCTAATGGATGGGATTGTACCAACCTCCAGCCCAGCCAATCCGGAGATTTCCAGAGTTATTACTGCATCAGACCTTGCTGTGGTAAAGGATGGCTAATGAGTATTTGACTTCGCATTACAGCGAGTCACTGCTCATTGTCTCCTCACACTATCAGAATAATACTGCTTTTAGGCAGTATTATAATTATAATAGAGCTTTTATCAAATGTCTGTCCTTGTGAACTTAATGTGTCATCTTCTTTACATTAAAACTCTGATATGATGCAATGGGTTTTTCTCTTTACCTGCCCCGCCTTTCCAAAGAGGTAGACTCTTTTGCACCAAAGTTAATATTAGCAGGAGTTGTGACATCAGAGGTGAAGCTGTGACCCAGTCTCCAGTGATGCATATTTACTGGTGGAGCTGGTGCTTTTTAGGGGTGACACCTTGGGGACACCCTCTTAGTCTACACTTGTTACATCTCTATAGACACTTAGATTTCTGCCTTTTTTGAGCTTGTTTAGTGTACAACAGGTTTTAGTTTTATGAGGTCCCATCTAACAATTGTTGGCCTCAATTTCTGGGCAAATGGAGTCTTATTCAGAAAGTCCTTTCCTATACCTATATACCATGTAGGACATTGCCTATGTTTTCTTCTAGCAGTTTCAGATTTAGGTCACTGATGCCTTTGGAATTACTTTTTTTTGAAGTGTGATAGATATTTGTCTAATTTCATTCTTCTACATGGGGACATCCAGTATTCTCAGCATCATTTGTTGAAGATACTGTCTTTTCTCTAGTGTATATTTTTAAAATGTTTGTCGAATTTTAGATGGCCATAGTTACACAGACTCATGGTTGGCTCTCTTGTTTTGTTCTATTGGTCTACAAATCTGTTTTCAAGCCAGTTCAAACTGCCTGTTCTTACTATAGCTCTGTAACATATCTTGGGGTCTGAAATGGTAATTCCTCCACATTTCTCTTTCTGTTCAGGATTGTTTTGGCTATCTAGGGTCTTTATGGTTCCATGCGAATTCTAGGATAGTTTTTTCCATTTTTGTAAATAATGAGATGGAAATTTTGATTGGAATTGCATTGAATCTGTAAATGACTTTCAGTAGAATAGCCAGAGTTGTCCAAGAGACATTCCAAAACATTATAGGCTACTGCTGTTGCCCTTAAGTCTCTATTACTGAAGCCACCATGTACTTTAGACACAGGGCCCAGAGGAACTGAGCAGAATTTGATCTGAAAGCCCCCTCCCTGAGGATTAGCTCTCATGGTATCAGAGAGTACCATATAAGCTTCCAAGAGACAGAAGCAACCAACAGTCCTACCTAGCTAAGACACCTGTGAACCACAACAGTGACCAGGACAGCATGGTAACTCTGAATGTGCAAAAGTTGCACACATACCTTGGTAGTATCCAACAGTTCTCCATTTGGACCTAAGGTCTATTCAACACGAAGGAAACAATGCCTGGTACTGGAAACCTAGCCAGCCACCAGGGGCTAGTGAAGTCACGGCTCTTGGTGAAGAGCCTACAACTACCACTTCTCTCAACCAGGATAGTTCTCAATTACATGCTAAATATTTATCTTTATACCCACAGGTAACTGTAGTTCTTACCCTTCTTCAAAGAAACTTCTCTTTGCAACAGATGGAGACCACTGCAGGAAACTACAACCAATCGAAAGGCAGAGAACACGAGATTTCGTGGTTCCCATTCCCAACTGATGCATCTATTAAACAGTTCTTGTACAGCTTGGAGATCATTGCAGGAAAGGAGGTGGAAAGATTATAAGAGCCAGAGGAACAGGAAGTTTGCCGTGAGATTGTGTCTCCTAAAAATGTCAGAGTAACTATGCCCATAAAGTCTCATCAGCATGGTTGGCTAAACGGGACCTGAAAATGATGGCATCCATGGACATGCTAACAAGAAGGTGAGAAAGCTCACAGGGCCTCAGACTTAGTCAAAGAACTACAGGCAACTGGGAGATGCTGAGAGAGGAGAAATGGCATTCCCCACAGAGGAGCCCCACCATTGGTTAGCTAACCCCAGCGGTCAGCCCCGAGATCATATAGGGACCATGCAGACTGGTCAGGTTGTAGGTTGTATCTATGTATTTAGGAATACATATGTAACAACAAAATAAAAAGGTGATGAATTTGAGAGCAAGCAAGGGGGACACATGGGAGGGGTGAAAGGGGGAAGGAAAGGGGAAAATGATGTAATTATGATATAATATCAAAAATAATTACAAAAACATAGTTTCTACTTATAGATTAAAGAATAACTTGAATGCTAGAATGCAGAATTACAAAGTGTGAGCTTCATTTGTGTACCAGCAGCCGAAACTATTAAGAAATCAATACACATAAAATGGCACTTAATTAGGAATGCTTGGAGGTATGTTTTAGGTTAATAATGGTTTCCTCCTATGATTCTCTATTGCTTTTTAAAAACTCTTTATCTTTGCAATACACATATAGACAGAAGTGACTCAGCAGTTCGTTTGAAATCTGTTTCAAAGCAACCTGAAAGTAGGGGCATGGCGGAGGGGCTGAAGACAGAACAAGGGAGACCATCCTTCCTAGGTGACAGGTGATAAACAGTGAACTACAGCTTAGGAGCAGCCCATTCAGTGCTCTCCACATTTATATGGATGGAACAAGGCAAATCAAACTCACTGTGTTTCATAATGTAGGTATAGCCATTCAGGTTATCATGGTCTTTCAATTCCCTCTCTATATTTATATATATAATTAAGCTAACCTCAAATTTAGCCAAAATCTACTTATTTCTTCAACTTTAAGTGTCCTTTATGTAAACTTGCTATCTAGCATCTCAAATGTCAGGCCTTGGACAAGGCATTTTACCTCTTGGTATCTCTGTTTGCCATTATTGAATTAAAATGATAAAGCACAACTTATAGAACTATATATATGCCAATATGTACACATACATGTATAGTACATGTGTATAATATGCATGTGAGTATGTAGGTGTACATTCATGTGAAGGCCAAAGGGCCATATCAGGTGTCTTTCTAAATTGTTGCCCACCTTATCTTCTGAGGCAAGGAACTCTCAATGAACCCAGTGCTTACCAATTGGCCAGAATGGCTGGTCACTGAACTCCAGAGGCCTTGCACACTAGGACCACATCCACAGCTGGCTGAATCAGGGCCTCATGTCGTCATGCTTGCATGTAGACACTCTACCACCTGTGACATCTCCCCAGATCCAGAACTGTTATCAATGTTCAACCAGAAGCATGGGACATAAAACTCAGCCAGTATCTACTCTTATTCCGCACTGTTATTATGAATGTGAACAATACACATAACTATTTGATGGTGTTTATTGATTCAACATTCATTGAATGCCTGTTGTGTTTTTAATACAACTTGAAAAACTCGTTTTTTCCTTGTAATACTGTAAAATCTTGAGACTTAGGGTTGTCTTTTAAACCTGGACAATCTCTATGAAGACTAGCTCAATGCCAGATAGGAGAAAGGAATTAAAACATTTTTTTTTCTGGGGCTGGAGAGATTCCTCGGTGGTTAAAAGCACTTGCTCTTGCAGCGGACCCAGGTTTCATTCTGAGCAACTACATGGTGGCATGCAACTATCTCTAATGTCAGTTCCAGGGGATCCAATGCCCTCTTCTGACTTCTGTGGGTACTGAATGTATGTGGTACACAGACATTCATGTGGGTAAAACACCCATATACATAAAATAAAAATAAATGAATCTAATATATATTTTTCTGAGAAATTAAGCATTGTATTTTATTGTTTGAAATAAGACACCGTAGCCATGCTGCATTCTATTGAAGGTCTACAGGTACCTTAGGGCAGCATGGTCCATACTGACAACAGCACATGAAACAGCATAAAATCATGTGAAGAAACGTAAAAATTTAAAAATGAAAGGCCAAAACATTCTGCTGTTACTTAAAATACAGCAGAGCATGTGAACTTCTACAGTGCCACATAAATTCACATTTGTCTTTTTCTTCTAGATTGAAAAATAATAATAGATTGTAACCCATTGTATGGCACTTCAATTTGTGCATCTGCACCTAAAGTGTTAGGATGCCATGGTGGGGAGAGAGGTGGAATGCGTTATTCAGAGGCTCATGTCCTGGATGGAAGCTTAGTACCAAGTACAGTGGGTGAGGAGGCAGTGGGACCTCTAGTGCATGGTAATTAGTCATGGGGACCCCACCTGGAAGGCCTGGCTACAGTTCCTGCAGGACCCTGTGCTGGGGATGCTGTGAATGTGTTGCTCTGATTAATTGATAACTAAAATGCTGATTGGCCAGTAGCCAGGCAGGAAGTATAGTTTAGGCGGGATAAGGAGAGAGGAGAATGCTGGGAAGTGGAAGGCTGAGTCAGGAGATGCTGCCAGCTGCTGCCACCATGGATGTGGCAGGATGTAAAGAACCGATAAGCCACGAGCCACATGGCAAGGTATAGATTTATAGAAATGGGATAATTTAAGAATAAAGAACTAGATACCAAGAAGCCTGCCACAGCCATACAGTTTATAAGTAATATAAGCCTCTATGTGTTTGTTTGGGTCCAAGGGGCTGAGAAAGATTTGTCTTGACTGTGGGCCAGGCAGGACCAGGAAAACTTCAGCTACAACCCTGCCCTAGTCCATGCTCATGGTAATTTGTCATGAGGATGCCCCCCTTGTGTTGTATGGCTACAGTTCCTGCAAGGTCTTTTGTTAGTCCCTGCTTGAGTTGGCTGTTACAAGAAAGAGAGTTTGAAGCCTGATTCGCCCTCAGGATTTTTATCTCATTATATATGATCTCCCTCTCCCATGTCCTCCAATCATGATGTCATTTCTATGGTAACAAGGTCATGGGTGCCCTTACCAGAGGGCCAGACAGATGGGGCCACTAAGCTTGGAATTGTGCCTTACAAACTGGGCTATTTCATAAGCACCCAGTTTATTTTGTTATAGTAACAAAATGTACTAAGGACTATCTGGAAAATTCTAGAAAGCTTAAAGTTCAAGTGCCTGATGATAGTGTTTTTTATGCAAACTCAGTGTCCCAGATTGTTTGCCTGTGGATCAAAGCACTGTGCCAGTTCCCCACAGTGGCATCTCATGCTGTCACCAAGAGGGGACTATGCTGCTATTTGCTCTCCTTCCTCTCTTCTCTTTTGAGACAGTCTTGATACAGAGCTTCCAGCCCTCCCACCCCCGCCTCCAAAGTGGGATGACAGGCATGTACCACTGCCTTGTACTGATGGTTTCTACCACTTCTCGAATCTTTAAGAAATAACCTAATTGGGACACGGAGATGACACAATCTTTCTCCTTCAGATCAGCCTTATGGGCGGATGGACAACTAGCTGAAGCATGAATTGGTCCCCCATCATTGACTGCTTCTGACTGCCCAGCTTCTATCATGTAGTTTGATGGACATTTTTAGCTGCATTAGTTGATATTCTGAAAACAATTAAAACACCCCAGTCTTTTTTTTTAAAAAACAAAACAAAACAAAACAGTGTTCAAATTCAAATTAAGCATTCTTTTCTCATTCCCCAGATTCTAGAAATATAAAGGTTCATAAGACCAACTCTAGACAGGCAGATATAATTAAAAACAAATTAGGTCTACAGTGCATACCACCTAAGAACATGTCAACCCCAGGCTGCATCTGAACTTCCCAGAGATCAGACCGCTGAAAATCTGCACACTGGAACTGGATGCTTTTGTGGTTTTGTTCTATATAAAAATATCTCCACCATATTCACCATTTACTCAACAGACCCACTACAGCAAAAACACAGCCAGATAAATATATCAATGACAAGCTGCATTACCCGCTTGTCACCAGCCAGGAGGAGAAGAGACCTGCTGGGGTTCACCAGACGGTCACAGGCTGTTGTACTAAACATGTATTTGTTGAATGAAAGAACAGACAAATGCCAAATGTTGCTGTAACCATACAAATCAGTTCTGTGGTATTTGGCATTTATTATACAAGAGGATGCTCTACTCAAATCCTTGTCCCTGAGTGCAATTCCTATGTCGCATGTCTCCTAACCGCAGCAGAAGTGGCTGACCAAGTCTCAAAGGTAACTTAAACCAAAAGAGACCTAGTTAACATTCTCACCACTAACCTTGTTCCCTTTTCCGCCTTCAGTAAGATCACCCCTATCATCCTACTGGCATATTAAAACTTGGGGAACATTTGCATATTCAATTCTCCTCCTGCTCCAAATCAAGCCCAAAGGTCACTTTTATGGTACTCATCTCCATTTTTTGCTGAGAGGGACAGTGTCTCCAACTCTAACCCCCACCTCTGTCTCTCACTTGACCTCTCCCCTATCCTAAAAGCCAGCTTCTACAAAACAGTTTAGGTGTTCTTCTCAAGGTAAAAATGAAATCTTATTAACTGGCTTATACTTCACACCCTGTCCAGGACTAGGAGAAACCTCAAGCTCTGGATCCTTCCCTTCTTTATGACTTCCTTATTACTTCCCTCCCTGTATTGTGTGGTCAGTCATGCCACAGCACACCACGCCACTGCTTACTGATTGCTACAGCTAAGGAAACACCTCCTTCTAAGTCTAGGCCACTGTGTTTTCTTTCTTCCTAGCATGCACTAAGCTGTTATCATAACCCATCAGTTCCCTGCTCACTGGCTGTCTTCTAGCAGATTGAAAGCACCATATAACTGAGATGACCTTGTTCACATCCACCACATTCTTAGCATCAGTAGTTGTTTGGCAAGTGATGGTTCCACCTATAATTTGTGCATTTTAAAAATCCACACATTTAAATGCCTGACCAAGAGAGCCAGAGTCTTTACTGTGAGTGCACAAATGCTAAATTTTCTCATCCTTCCAGGGGTTCCAGACTGTTATCTTTCAACAAGATGGGAATGGCCTGAGAACTGGTTGTTTTTCAAGACAGGTCTAGAGCAGACTACTGTTCTTTCTCTCCTCTAGCACCCCAAGTGCTACAGTTCCTAGAAGACCAGCTGGAGGAGCTCGGCTGCCTGCCAGCAGAGTTACTGTGGCTCAGTGCTCGCTCTCACTCATGTGAAGATGCACACACAGGCCTGGGTGTGCTCTGTGGGCTGAGCCAGCCTTGGCAGCAGATAGGGAAACTCGAAGCCTCTAGGGTTAGGGAGGTGACATATTCCAGTCCTCCATTTCTGGAAGACAGAACACAATCCACATGCCAGGAGGAAGAGCATATTGCTTACTGCCTCAGGGGTGTTTCACTCTCTGCAGGTGGGTTTGCATTGCAGTGAGTAGATTCCAAATTTCCTTCTTGGAGTCTGTGGGAGGCCTCCTTGAGTGTGAGGAATACAGACAGAAAGGGACACATTTGTTGAGCAGAAGCTGCCTCTGAAGTCCCGGTCTGGAGACAGGCTCTGAGCACATGCTTTTAAGTGTGGAAGGTAAACATGATGTAGGTCAAGAGTTCAGAACATTTCTGGCAAGAGAAGACAATCAGATAGGCCTGTAAATACAAGGACCACTTGGTAAGTCACAGGTCATGAGAATGCCAATCTGTGCTCCTATGGCAGCCTCTACCTCAACTTCACCAAGTGCTTCTGCTCAGGATAGCAATAGAGACTCAGACCCTGAGCAGAACACACCTAGGAAATGTGTCACTCAGTCCTTGCTAGTGTTTCAGCCCTTTTATCTACTATGACCCTGCTCTGGCTACACAGACCTTTTGATACTGCCCTCCCCATGACTCTAGATCTTCTCTTTGCCTCTGTCTTCACACAGGATGCTCGCTCCATCCTGAATCCTTGCCTGTGTCTTCACACAGAATGCTCCCTCTATCCTGAGTCCTTGCTTGGTCTTCACACAGGATGTTCCCTTCATCCTGAGTCCTTGCCTGACCTTCACACAGGATGTTCCCTCCATCCTGAATCCTTGCCTCTGTCTTCACACAGGATGTTCCCTCCATCCTGAGTCCTTGCCTGTGTCTTCACACAGGATGTTCCCTCCATCCTGAGTCCTTGCCTGACCTTCACACAGGATGCTTCCTCCATCCTGAGTCCTTGCCTGACCTTCACACAGGATGCTCCCTCTATCCTGAGTCCTTGCCTGGCCTTCAGACAGGATGTTCCCTCCATCCTGAATCCTTGCCTCTGTCTTCACACAGGATGCTCCCTCCATCCTGAGTCCTTGCCTGGCCTTCAGACAGGATGCTCCCTCCATCTTGAATGTTCTTTCTTCCTTCCTTCCTTTACCTGGCGAGTATCTGTTCATTGCTCACACATCAAACTGAAATACTGGTTAAAAGAAACTACCTGGGACCTGGAGTTATAACAGATATGGAGATCGGCAGGCAGCCATATATTCTGACCGACTTTGGTGTAGGGGAAAATGCCATCAAATACTCTGCTCTTTGGTAGAGTGGCATCTTGTAGAAGTGGGACAATTTTCCTGTAAGACATATTTGTGCATGTGTGTGTGTGTGGGGGGGAGTAAGAAAGTCAACAAAACCCCTAAATGCACTTGTTCAGCCATATTGTTCAATCTGGGTACTGCAGCCAGTAGGGTACTGTGCCAGGGGGGTACTGCAGCCAACATATAATCAGGAACAGATTATTATGGGCCAGTTTTCTTTCCCAGAGATTTTACCTTTGACCCTTAACTGATGAACCTGGAACTTCAAGTGCAGCATGCTCTAAGCTTTCCAGAATCCAGCACATACATTCTGGGGCCATCACAGCACTGTAGCCTACAAAGCCCAGCAGGTCCTCTTCTTGGTCTATTGTGACAGTTCCAAAACTAAACTCTGGCTTTTCTGATAGCTACGGCATTGTCAGAATCCAGGTGATGACATAACATTAGAACTTAGACTCAACAACAGAGCCCAACAAAACATGATTTATGTTTTATAAACAATATTATTTAAACAATCATTTTACAAGCTAATAATTATCACCAGGCACTAGCCTAAGACGTTTACTCACATTATTTCATTTAGTTTGGTGTTCAATAGTACCTTGTGAGGCAAATACATAAATAGATGGTTAATGCTGAGTTCGCCAATGAGTAAACCCAGGTTGAGTAAGTTAAGTCATCATTTGTCATTTAAAGTCATGTGTGCACTAAATGTCAGCTCTTAGGTGTAAACTTCATGCTGTCTTCAAAACAAACACAATGCGAACAGCAAGAGCGGTCAGCACAGCGTCAGCACAGCTGCACAGGACAGGACAGAAGTTCCTCAACAGCCCTGGCTGTGAGGCAGTGGAACGTGACCAAGTGTGAAGGAATCTTCTTCAGTTCCGAAACATCCCACTGGGGACTGCCATTACCACGTAGTCAAGGAAACTGGGGCTCATTGTGGTGAAGCATTTTACCCCAAACTCCCAAGCTAGTGGTGCAGCGTCTGTGTTGACTGCAGGCAGTCTGGCTGTGCGCTGTCCATCCTGGCTGTGCTGAACAATGGCTCCCACAGACTCAGGGACTGGGACTTGCTTCTCCCACATCCCTGTTGGAGGTGGCATTGCTCACTTTCTGGGCTTCAGTTTTCCAGTGATGTTGTCAGGCTCTATGATCTTAATTGGTGACAGCCAGGGGCAGCAGTGGCAGGGTGAGGCAACACCCTTAAGCGTCTTCATGAAGTTGCAAGGCTGTGAACATCTCAAAGGTGAACACAAGGAGAGGGGCTTTGACTGAGGGATTGTGCTCTGCAGATAGCAGGAAGCAGCCAGAAAGGCGAGATACTACAGTTCATTTGTTCCCCTTTAAGTAAATAAACCCCTACCTTCAACACTTGGAGCCATGCTCCTAAGATAAACACTTGCTTTCAGTAAGAATGATGGTGTCCCTAAAAAGTCAAGAGTGGGTGGTTTCCTTAGTCGGGAATTACAACCACACATGAGTAAATTACCGTGGAGGGCTTCTGAGCCTCAGCAGGATAATAGAATTGGGTAAATCTTTGCTGTGTGTGTGTTTTGGGGGCAGGGGTGTCCCCCACTTTGTGCCATATTTTACAGTATCCCAGGCCTTAGTTTCCATTCCTCATAGAATAGAAACTGACATGTTTAGAGAGGAAGGGGGTGTCAAAATTGTCTGTGTCTTGAGATCCACTGGTCTAGAAGTTCCTGTCACTCATCCTTGAGGACTTAATATCATATTAGGCTATGAGCATGGTGATAGGGCAGGACCCAGGGTGGCTGGGCCTCCTGGAGCTCTCAGCGTACAGAAGAAAGACAAAAGCAGCCATACAATTCTGCACAGAATTCCCAGTGCACACTGTCAAAAGGAAATGTATTGTGCCTTTGGCTCTGGTCAGAAATATTTTTGGATATAGATGCAAGGAGCGATTCATATGGACTGGATTTATTTTATATTTAATCGATGATGTGCATATGTAAGGAGGTCACAGGGCAGCTTGCAGGAGTCAGTTCTGTCCTTCTACTAAGTGGCCCAGGGACTGAACTCAAGTTCCCAGGCTTGGTGAAAACTGTCTTAACATCCTGAGCCGTCTCACTGGCCCTGCACTGGATCTGTATGAGATGTTCAGGATTTACAATGAATTCCACCACAGCTTGCCACGGCCCAGTGTAACCAAGCTCTAAATCACCTTAAATTCTGGCATTTTTCCACTTCAAGGACCCCAACAGCAACCTTGAGGTTGACAGACAGCAGAGGGAAATGACATGGTCTCGAAGCTTCCTTTGGTCCAAGAAGGCCTCCCCTGTGCCCTCAGCGCTTAGGAGCTCCATTTTCCTGCACATTCGTCTATCACACGGCTGCCAGCAGGACTCTGCTTGTCTGCAAAATGCACTTGGATGTTTATCAAGCCAAATAGGAAAAAAATACACAGAGCCTGAGACAAGGATAAATAAATCCCTCTAAAATTAAACCTGATTTTCATTTCAAACTGGGTCAGTTTGGCTTGGGAGTTATTGGGGTGTGTAGCTGAGCCACACTGAAGAAGTGGAACCCATTCGAATTTAATTTGCATATGCTGCTTAAAATGCAAGAAGCCTGCTGCTCTGGTCCTGGCAACTCCAGAGCGCTGGCTGGCTTCCTCCCTTGCCCCAGCAGGTGGTACTTGCAAGCTTTTGATCGCCAGGCTCTCCTGAGGTGCAGAATTCACACAGGCTTGGGGCGGGCTCTCTGCAGGACAGGGGAGAGGACAGTACTGGGTAGCAGGGAAGGTAGAGGAATCCGCCTGCCTCCTGTGACAACAGTGGTCAGGTACTTCTGTCACCGGGTGTCAGGTGCCCTGAGGCGGGAGGAAACTGCATGTCTTTAACCTTGTTCTGTGTGTGCTTAGGACATGTGCTCAGATGTCTGTCCCACCGGATAAGAAACATTCACCTCTGGGGACCATTCTCTCTCACTTCTATCCTCTACTAGGGCATGCCCTCTGCTTACCCTAATGGCCCTCATAGCTGCTTTTCTTTCCCAGAGAACGTAGCCATGCGTACTGGGTACCCTGCAATGGCGTCTGACTGGGAAGTTCCCTGGTTTGGAGATTTATGGTTAAGATACAGTATTTTTAAAGCTGGGCACAGTGACGCACAGCTGTAACCCTGTCACTCAGGTATCTGAGGCTGGCTGGGCTAGAGCTTTAAGTCAGTCCATACTAAGTAGCAAGAGCTGCCTCAATAAACAAATAAATAAACAACAAATATGTAAACAAATTAATTTAAAACAAGTGTACTGATGAAGCCATATTTGTACATTTTCTTTTGTCTGTTAAGGACACAATGATAACTCACAAAGATAACTCTACTACTTATAAGTCCTACATATACATACAGCCTTCCTATTATGAACCTCATTTTATAAACAAAAAGGCATTTAATGTCAAAAACTAGAAAAAGAATTGTCTCCAAATAAGATATTCTCTAAGTATGTGGCGTGATGTAACACAGAGAGAGAGAGAGAGGAAGGAAGAGGAGGGAGAGGAAGGATGGAGGGAGGGAGTTGCTCTTCTCATTTTGATACAGATTAGTGAAAGATGAAAGTTCTGCTAAGAGCTGTGGCTAGCCAGAGGTCCTGCTTGTGGGAACCTGTCTCTTGACCCGCTTTCCCAACTCTCATGTCTCAAAGCTCTCTGTGACACCGTCCCCAGGTTCACTGCTGCCCCCTGTGGACGGCACAGAGAAGCTGAGGAACTTACTTGGGTCACACAGTGACTGCTCCTGGCTTCAAACACGGGACCTGACTGCAGAAAACACTGTTCTAATCTAGAAGGCAGCATGATCAACCAGCCTGCCTGCCTACAGGAAGGCTGCCACTCACCTGTCTTTTCCCTTTCCCAATAAGCATGGATGACAAGTCTTGGAAATTTCCATCTTTGCCTCAGATCTTCAGCGCTTTCTCTCCTGCTTCATCTGGACTCTAAAGTTTAATGGAACAGTGTGCCCAACTTTCTGCCATCTGTGACGCCCACACGGGTAGCTACCAGCCCTGTGTGGCCAAAGAATTGTGCATTTGTATTACATTTTAATGAATCAAGTTAAATGGTGATAGCACTAGGGACTATGATAATGGACAATCAAAGTCTAGAACTTTCTTTGTACATTCCATTTCTTTCTTTCTTTTTTTTTTTTTTTTTTGGTTTTTTTTTTTTGGTTTTTCGAGACAGGGTTTCTCTGTGTAGCTTTGCGCCTTTCCTGGATCTCGCTCTGTAGACCAGGCTGGCCTCGAACTCACAGAGATCCGCCTGCCTCTGCCTCCCAAGTGCTGGGATTAAAGGCGTGCGCCACCACCGCCCGGCATACATTCCATTTCTTTGTGTGTTTTTATGATGCTCATGCACAGTCACATATGGAGAGAGAGAGAGAGAGAGAGAGAGGGAGAGAGAGAGAGAGAGAGTGAGTCAAAGGACATCCTCAGATGCCACCCACCTTTATTTATGTCTGGCATAGGGGCTCCTACTAGTCTGGACCTTGCCAAGCAGGAGGCTAGCTAGTGAGCCTTGGGATCCACCTGTCTCTACCTCTCACTGCTGGGGTTATGTCTTAGTTAGGGTTTCTATAGCTGTAAAGAGACATCGTGACCATGGAAACTCTCATAAAGGAAAACATTTAATTGGGCAGGCTCAATTTCAGTTCAGAGGTCCAGTCCATTATCATCATGGTGGGACATGGCAGGCCGACATGGTGCTGGACGAGTAACGGAGAGTCCTACATCTTGCAGGCAATAGGAGGTGGACTGTGACACAGGGCTGTATCTTGAGGAAAGGAAACCTCAAAGCCCGCCCCTACAGTGACACACCTCCTCCATTGAGGCCATACCTACTCCATCAAGGCAGGGTCTTCTAATAGTGCCACACCCTATGAGTTTATGGGGGCTAATTACATTCAAACTACCCCATTACACTCCTTGGCCTCCATAAGCTTTTGACAGTGTCATAATGCACAATGCATATAGTCCAACTTCAAAAGTCCCCACAGTCTATCACAGTCTCAACAGTATTTAAAAATTCAAAGTTTAAAGTGTCTTCTGAGATTCATGCACTCTCTTAGCTATAATCCCCTATAAAATCAAAATAAAAAATCAGATCATATACTTCTAACATATAATGGCACAGGATATACATTACCATTCCAAAATGTAAAGAAGGGGCTGTAGTGAGGAAATACTGGACTAAAGCAAGACTAAAAACCAGCTGGGCAAATTCTAAACTATACATCTTCATGTTTGATATCAAAAT
The DNA here is from genome assembly GCF_004664715.2 of Peromyscus leucopus. Taxonomy (NCBI): domain Eukaryota; kingdom Metazoa; phylum Chordata; class Mammalia; order Rodentia; family Cricetidae; genus Peromyscus; species Peromyscus leucopus. The sequence continues at coordinate 90,169,503 of NC_051070.1, read as the reverse complement.
GCTCTTCAGATCTCCAACTCTTTTCAGCTTTGTTGACTGCAACACACTTCTTTCTCTTGGGCTGGTTCCACACCCTGTTAGCAACTTTTCTTGGCAGGTATCCCACAATTGGCATCTCTAACATCTTGTGGTCTCCAAGGCAATCCAGGCTTCAACTTCACAGCTCTACGAAATGGCCTCTCTAGGCCTCCAATTCAGGGATATCCTTGATACATGCCTGGCCTCAGCATTTTTCCCTAGTCTCAGAGGCAAATTCCATAGCCTCTCTCTTCTTTACTTAACTCCAGAACCACATGGCAGAAGCTGCCAAATTCTGCTGCTTACTGGGACTGGAACATGGCCCTCTTGTTCAGTTACATCCTCACCAGCCTTTTGTCCTTAACTGATTAAACCTGGCTGTCCTGAAACTAGATATCTACACCAGGCTGGCCTCAAACTCAGAGATCCACTAGCCTCTGCCTTCCAAGTGCTGGGATTAAAGGTGTGTGCCACCACACCAGGCTCTAAGCTTTTCTTTAGTTCCTTTTTACAAGTTGGAGACTTAGCTGGGTGGGATCTTGCCCTGAAGTGGCCACTCCCTTTATTCCGTTTCTTAATCTATTTATCTCTGTGAACACAGGACTTAGCTCCATTCTACTTCCTGGTGCTTTTGCTCCTCAAAAATTACATTTTGTAATTTACCCTGCTCAGCTTGCTCCTTTTCATTATAATTTTTATTAGAGTTACAACTAGTAAGCACATGACAGAGTCTATACTAGACTTTTCTGAGATTTCTTTTGCCAATGGAATTAACCCAAAACTCTTCACTTTAGCCTCAGGTAGATTCTTTCAACAAAGGCACTTTCTTCACCAAAATATCACAATAATAATCTCTAGGCAACATACTAAAACTTTTTTCTTCTGGAACATCTTGAGTGAGCCCCAACAATTCAAGTAACTCACAGCACCACTGTCTTCCATGCTCCTACTAGTATGGCCCATTAAGCAGCACTTAAAGCATTCCATTGCTTTCCTAACCCAAAGTACCAAAGTCCAAGTTCCTCCAAACAAAAACATGGTCAGGCCTTTCACAGCAATGCCCTAGTCCCTGGTACCAAATCTGAATTAGTTAGGGTTTCTATTGCTGTGAAGAGACATCATGACCATGGCAACTCTTATAAGGGAAAACATTTAATTGGGGTGGCTCACTTACAGTTCAGAGGTTCAGTCCATTATCATCATGGTGGGGACATGGCAGCATGCTGGCAGATGTGATCCTGGATAAATAGCTGAGAGTTCTATATCTTTCAGGCAACAGGAGCTGGACTGTGACACTAGGTGGTATCCTAAGCATAAGGAACCTCAAAGTCCACCCTTACAATAACACACTTCCTCCAACAAGGTCATACTTATGAGCTTATGGGGGCAAATGTACACAACATGCCTTTTTTTTAAATGTGGGTTATAGGGTTCAAACTCACATTTTCTTGCAAGCACTTGCACTTCTTGCAAGTTCACCCACTGAACCATCTCCTTAATCTCATAATTTCATTCTTGATAGCAACACGATGGATGTGTTATCCTGAACATGACCAAGGGAAAATACCCATAACAGAAACAGACCCTCTAGGCATAAGTACTAACTGTAACACTAATTAACCATATGACCTTCACCATGGTGTTTAGCAGTGTGCCTCACTTTTCCCTATTGTTCAAAAAGGGATGAAGACAGTTCCAACCTCACAGGGGTGAGTGGAGATGAAATTAGTTAACATCTGCAAAATGCACACTGCCTGGCAGGCGGAAGCACTGCAGTTTGCCGTTGCTGTTATCAGTTCCTTCACCTCACGTGTGGTACCCATGAGTCAGTTTGTACTACCCCTGGCCCATCAAGCTGCAGAGCTGTCACTGTGGCCGAGCTGTACTGTGCAGCTCCTCGTAGTAGAAACAACAACAGGAAAAGCAGATGTTTGCTGAACCATGCTACAGGACCTTATTCACTATCACTGGTGACCTAGGATTAATTATCGCCCCTTCTCACTCCAGAGGCAGGTGGATGGAGGCACCAACATGTACACAGTTTGCCTAAGGTAACACTTCTAAGAACATGCCAGCATATGCTCTCAACTACTAGGATTCCACACTGCCAAAGCGCTTCCTCTTTGACTGCTGAGAGGCAAGTTTGGTGCATCTGTAGAGAAAACCATGACCAATGGGCCAGCACACCAACAAGCCAAAGGAATCCCAAAGTGGGTCTCTATGAAGCACTGTCCTTGGGTAACTGAAGACGGAATAGGGAGGAACTGCGAGCCATTCCATCTGTAGCCATTGCCAGTGGCACTGGTTGGTGGGATGCACCTGGTGTGGGAACTGCTACAGTTCTGAGAAAGGACTTTAGAATTTACAATGTTGGGAGAACACTTCAATCTCCTTCATTGATCGTCAGTACAGAAATAATGTACTCACAATTCTTTCTCAAGACTGAAATATGTGCATTTGAGTGTTAGTTCATTTGCATGAAACAAGGTCTTGCTGTCTAGTCCAAGTTGGTTTGACCTTGTACCTGCCTGGCCTTATCTTCCCACGTTCTGGGTTTCTAAGCATGGCCCATGTTAACAAGCCCCAGATTCAAAATTTTGTCTTTGCTATGTTTCAATGAAATAAAAGCTACCGTTCTGACTGAATGAGAAAACCACAGCATTCAGAATGCACAGAAAATAACCACGGGTCCTCAGTGGATGAGGCCTTAGCTGCAGGTTTCAGAGGGGCAGAGAGTCTGCCTCAGCATCCTGAACTGTGCACTCAGCCCTTCCAGGAGGAATCTGGGGTTATCATAGCACATGAGCTATACTACTTTAGAAGATTGAATTGGCTTTATCCCTAACTACAGGATCCACAATTTTTGAGTTTCTAATTACGCAGGCATGTGCAATACCTCTGAGTGGTCCATCGAGAATATTGATTAACAGCTAATGACAAATGATATAGGATTCTAGCAGAATTAAAAACAGTATTTATCCTCAAATAATTAACCCCTCTGCTTATTTTATATCTTTCCTGCCAACTAACAAATCCTCAAAGTCTCCTTCTTTCTAATTATCACAGTGAGATTAGTACAATCGCCCACAGGAGAGAGAAATCCTTGCTCTACTCCTGTGTCTACCTGGTAACAAGGGTGCTGGGGAGAGTGATGGGGCTGCGTGGGTGTTCATAAAGCTACTCATTCATTTATCAAATCAGCGTACAAAGTAATGGGCTTCATTGATGCATTTCCATTCTTTTTGTGGATTTTCCTCCCCCCTCTTCCCCTTTCCTCCATCCCCTCACCGGCCCCGATTCTACCTTGGTCGTGTGTATTCTAGGTGGCTTTCCTCCTCTTCCCTTTCCCTTAAGACATTTATTCCCTCCCATGATCCCTTTCTAGTTTCAGGATCTATTATCACCCACCCCCATACACACACACACACACACACACACACACACACAATATAGATCTATATAGGTTCTTTTTACCTTAATGGGAGCAGTGTTTACTGGTAAAAGTAATTCAGGAAACTGTTTATAATATTTACTGAAGCTGAGCATGTATATCTTATGGTCCTGATCCTTATTTCAGAGGGATTACTTAAAAGACACAAACAACCACTGACACCCATCAAAGAGCATGCATAGCGAGGGTCAAGACAAGTGTGCAGACAGCAGCCCCAGCCGGAAGCAGCACAAACATTCATGCACAGTAGAACAAGTAGGTAAAGGTTGTTCCAGCCACACACTGGAATAAAACACAGAAATGAGTAAGGATGAAGTACCATTCCCTGCAACAATGTGAATAAATCTAAGACATGAAGGGGTGAAAAAGAAGCTGACACCAAGTGTCATAGAGTAACCCATGATGTCATTTACAAGAGGTACCACGTCAGCTCAGTAAATACTGTGTGGGTCTCATACATCCATCTATGTGAAGTCCAAAATAAGCAAAACCAATGTGCAAAAACATGCCCAGTGGGAGGGATCTGGGGTATAAGTTGACTTTAAAGGCCCAATTGCCAGTTTTTTTTTTTCTGGTTTTACACGTCTCTCTAAATGGTAAGTTAAAAAAAGGAAGGACACACTCAGTCTCAACAATCAGGTGGGCGAATGGCAGATGCTCTGTGAAAATGGCATTCAGAGATGTTGGGCTGCCTACAGTTCTCCTTTCGAGGGGGGTTTCACCAACAATAGCTATCAAACATGGAAGTTTGATGGTTTACAATAGTGAACATGCTCTTGTGTCTTTGTAACTGCTGTTTTAAGAGAGAGCAGTGGCCACTCGGTGACAGTGCATGGTGCACGCCTTTAATCTCAGCACTCAGGAGGCAGAGGCAGGTCTCTGTGAGAGGCCAGACAGGTCTACAGAGTGAGTTCCAGGACAGCCAGGCCTGCTTCACAGAGAAACCCTGTCTTGAAAAACAAAAGCAAAACGAAACAGAAAAAAGAGATAGCAGTGAACACAACTGTCTGTCGTAGGCATCCATCATTTATCTGGTGGAATCTAGATGTAGAAAACCAGGTGTGTGAATATGTGTGTGTGTGTGTGTTGTGTGTGTGTGCGCGGGGGGGGGGGGCGCGAGTGTGCCTATGCACATGCAGACATGCAGATGGAGGCCGGAGGAGAATGTCAGCTGTCCTACTCTATTACACTCTGCCTTACTACCTTGAGATAGTGTCTCTTATTAAGCTGGAGCTAGCCTGGCAGCCAGCTCAGTGAGCCCCCTGTTTCTACCCCGGCAGCACTAGGGTTAGGAGGACCTGTACATAGCCAAGCATGGCTCTTTTTTTGTTGTTGTTTTAACATGTATACTTGGGATCTGATGCCCTCTTCCAATGTCTGAGGGCACATATGTGGTACACACAGATACATACACATAAAATAGTAAAATAAGTCTAAGAGTGGAAATCTTGATGAAGCTATCTGCCCACACTTAGTTCAGTTATATGAGTGTGTTCTGAATGGTAGATTGTTCTTCTATATGTTTAGGAGCAAAAACAGATATGAAGAAAGTGTCAGCTCACTTTATTCCTGTGTGTACTTCAATGTCACAGGACATGATGTCCCTCCATTAGTCCCATAATTTAGTATGTAAACACAGCACCTGCTAGGTCTATTTCCAGTGGGGGAAACGCAAACCTGCCGAGGGGAGGAGCCTGCAAACCTGCCGAGGGGAGGAGCCTGCAAACCTGCCGAGGGGAGGAGCCTGGAAACCTGCCGAGGGGAGGAGCCTGCTCAAGTCACACACCAGCAATCACAGTGAAAGTCAGTCCCAGGAGGCTTTGCTCCTTCCCCTCCTAAGATGAGCACACAAAACACAGATTTCATTATGATGTGCACACATGCCAATTGTGGCACCCATACGTGTTGAGACACTTTATTGTGTCCCTCCCTCTTAGCCCTTACAGTAGCTGTTTCTTTAACTGCTTAACAAGGGCTGGCTTCTTTTCAGCCTTCTACTGGGAGGGAACTTGTTACCTTTAACAATCCGATTACAGCTTAATTAGGGAAGTCTCTCCTCACTCTTCCACTCATCTCACTTCTTCCTAAAATAAGTTCATTAGAATTCTTTTGAAAGCTCTCTGTGTCGTCTTGGAGCTTTTGTCTTCCTCCGCCCTCATCCTCTGCTCTCCTCCAGTAAAGTAATCCCAGTTGAAGATCTTCAGCAGCATCTTAACCATAGGACACTGCAGTGGCATGGAGGCCACTGTCCAACTCTCCAGTAACCAGAGCTTAGGAAAGCCTAACCGCTGGCATTCAGAAGGCCGCTTAGTCACACCCAGAGAACTCTTTAGACCAGAAGAACTCGAAACAAATCCTTTACTCTCTTTTTTGAAGTAAGTATTGTAAGCTTAATTTGAGATGAAGGTGAAACCAGAGGGAGAAAGTGTGTGTATGCGTGCGCACACGCTCGCGCGGTGCGTGCATAATGGAAACAACTTCATGGATCCATCAGCGCAGACAAATGGCTTGGACTCAAGCCTGGAGTCCGTCCACACCCCACTGTGTAACTTACCTAGGTAACCTCTCTCGGCTGCACTTTTCTCATGTATAAAATGGGACCAAGGACAGTACTTGTCTGCACGAGAGAACGATCAGTTTAAAATACTTAACATCAGTGCTGGTCACATTTATCACTACTTGCTTCCACTAGCATGTTCATATGGGTTCAAGTGCATGTGTGTAGAGGCCAAAGGTCAGCCTCTGGTGTCATTTCTCAGGTGCTGTTCACCTTGTTTTTGAGACAGGGTCTCTCAGCAAAACTTAGAATTTGCCGAGTGGCGTAGACTGGGTGGCAATCAAGCCCTAGGCCCGCCTATCTCACGTGTGCGGTTAGGGTACAAGCACGTTCTTCCCCTCAGCTTTTTCACATGTCCTCTGGAGAGTGAACTCAGGTCCCCATTCCTGCACGACCAATACTTGACTTGCTTAGTTTCATCCCCAGCCCACTGCTTGCTCTTGCCCCTGGATTCTGCATATCTGATGGATAGAGAAGCTGCATTTGCATCTGGCCAGTCTTCAAGTGAGTTGGCCACAGTATTCTGAGGTACTCGCTGTGCTAAACCCAGGAAGTGATTTGGGGTATAGGGGCTGCTTCTCTTAGCACCAACATTGACATGAGCTCAGCGCTATGCCCCGATACCCTGCAAAAGATTCTGAGCATGGACACCTCATGATGGAGGGACTGGAGGCACTTTCCCCTGTACTCTGGGAATGGAGGAATTTATTATGAAAGAAACACCAGGGAGTGAAGAGTGGGTGGTGTTTACAAACATGCATCGATCATGCTTCTAACAGAAACCACAAGCAAAGGGAAGACATTCATCCCACTACAAGAGGAAGTGGCTTGCACTGTGGCCACAATGATGTCATGGGGCGGGAGAGGGGGTGAGCTCAGCCCTGAATGTCTGAGACAACCGTGCTTCAAATCTCAGTTCTGCTACTGATTTGAACAAGTTGCTGGAGTATTTTGTCACAATATGTGAAATGCAAAGACTAGAAGTATTTTACCCCTTTGGGCTGATGAGTAACAACTAAGTCATCAGACAGGTGATGAGCCCAATACACTCAGATTGCAAACATGACTGCCTTGGTTTCTGCTGTTGTTTTCTGGAAGTAGTGGGATGAGACTTGCAGCTCCTGGTTTTAACACGTTCTCATTCTGTACTCACAGGAAGGGAGACCTTCTTGGTATCTGTGGTAGTTACTGGTCATTGGTTTCCTTGTGGTAGCATGAGTCTTGTTTTGGTCAATGACTTGCTGGAGAACAAGTCCTAGGATGAAGCCTTTCATTGCCCATTTAATAAACGGGAAATTTGCCGGGGCCCAGGAAGGCAGAAAACCAGGAAAAAGAGTCACGGTGTGTGTGTGTGTGTGTGTGTGTGTGTGTGTGTGTGTGTGTGTGTGTGTGTGTGGTGCTCAAGGTCACAGGAATCTTCCTTCACTTTGCTCTGCTCAGCTATGAGGGAATGTGTTTGACTCCAGGGAAAGACTACCATTGTCTACATATGCTTCTCTACTTCTATTTATTTGTTTATTTGTTTGTTTGTTTGTTTTGAGTCAAGGTTTCTCGGTGTGTAGCTCTGGCTGTCCTAGAACTCCCTCAGTAGACCAGGGTGGCCTCAACCTCACAGAGATCTGCCTGCCTCTGCCTCCCAAGTGCTGGGCATAAAGGCCTGTACCACCATTGCCTGGCTTCTAGATAATCTAAAATAAAGCAGCTAAAAACACATTCCTATGGCACAATATGTTAATCAGGTTTCTGCGACAGAGATGAAAGCTACATTTCTAATTAACCTTCACAAACCAGGATTCACATCGATTTGATCTAAGCCACTGCTCTGTAGGTTTTTTGCTCACTGCCAGGGACTTGCATCTCCATACAGACAGCACATGAGGGAAATCATCCTTAAAGATGGAGTCAAATTAGCAACAAATCTGGTTCCGTGGGAACACAGCAAGGACAAAGAGGCCAGGCGAGCAGCCAGGCACCCTGTCGAATCTGAGGAAATCTGCCCTAGACACATGCCCAAGGATTTAGTTTTGAATTGAAAAATTTGTTAATCCTGCAAGTCTAGAAGAAGCCCAATTAAACTTATTGATAAATTGTCCTATTTAAAAAGTGTTATTGGTTTGAGACTTTTGTATTGAGCCTTTATGCTTTCTTTCCTGCATTCATGTCATATAGCATATTGGAAATTGAAATTAAAAAGCCTTAAAGTTTTGTCTTTTCTCTTTAAAAAATATTTTGTCGTATTAAAATTTTATTTTGTGTGTGTGAATTTGTGCATGTGCGAGTGTGTACGTGTGTGCATGTGCATGCATGTCTTTGTGTGTGTCTCTATGCGTGTCACAGTGCACATGGGAGGTCAAGGACAGCTCCGGCTGTCATCAGGTCATTGGGCTTGGCTGAAGGGCTGTCACACATGGAGTCTTCTGACCAGCACTGCTTCTCTTATTTGTTGTCCCTTCTTTCCCTTTAGTAGGGAACACACATCTGTTTTGGACGACATTTTATTTGCATATATGGTACAGATATCAATGAAATCACAGATTATCCTTTTTGGTTTAGCTGTTTTCTCTCAATGCAGTATCTATGGAATTTATCCCTTTTGTTGAATGTAGCAATTAGGCTTTGTTTTAATGTGCCATAGTGTCTTCAATATTACAGTTGACCCATTTTGCTGGTGGTGAATCTTTATGCACTCCAGTCTTTAGTTATTAGGGATAGAGTGTCTACAAATGTCTATGCACAAATCTTTTAGTGGACAAATACACTCATTTTGGGGTACTAAAGAGTAAAACTGCTATGTATTCCCCACAGCAATGAAAAACATCCCTGTTACTTCACTCGAATAAAAATTCCTTTTGAAGATAGGTTATGTGTAAGAGTATAATATTTAATATTATTGTCAATGTACAGTTAATTGAATGTGCTCTGTAGTGATATCCAATAACTAGTAATGGCATGTCCAGGCATGTTCCTTGTACAGTTACACAGGAGACATGTATAGAAGTATTCATAGTAGCATTTTTGTGCAGTTTCAAAGATAATATCTTCACTAATTCAATAAACGACAGTAGACAAACAATGAGATGTCCTCCAAAGTGGGCATATTTAGCTAAGGGCAGCAATATGAATGAATCTCTTCAGTGCAGGGACTCAAAGCCAAAAGGTTCTGCTGTGTGCTGTAGCCATGAAGAGTTAAAGGAGTCACAGCACTGCTATAGAACACCGAGGAGAACAGAGCTGGCTAATGAACGCAGTGGGACAAGAGTTCCAAGGGAGGGACAAGCTGCAAAAGCAGCAAGTGTTTGTCTTGAGGAACTGTGAGGGGACCAGACTCCAACTACCTCATGAGCATTTACCATTAGTCTGCAAATGTCTTAAAGGAGTTGGCGATGCTGGGCTGGGCATCATTTTGTATACTTTGTCTGTCTCTAATAATGAATGCACAGAATGTTTGAGACTGGGGCATGCCCTAGTGTCCATTCTCATTATCTTTCTTCCCAGGACTTTAATCCTTTGTTGTCCCCAGGAGCTTGACCTGGCATATGGCTCTCCATCTAGAGCCTACTCATGTCAGAATTCTTTGTAAAAGATATGGTCATAGAACTAAGTTCCAGCCAATGGCACCTGAGCCAAGGGAGGAAAACATCGGGGTTACATCCTTCAGTGGTGTCTTAGCTAGGGCTTTTATTGCTGTGATGAAACACAAGGACCAAAAGCAACCTAGGGAGGAAAGCATTTGCTTTAGTTTACAACTCTGAGGTCACACTCCATCACAGAGGGAAGTCAGGTTGGTAGCCTGATGCAGAAACCTCGAGGCAGGAACCTGGAGGCAGGAACTGAAGCAGAAGCCATGGAGGAACACTGCTTGCAGGCTTGTTCCTGACGGCTTGCCCAGCCTACATTTTTACACACTCCAGGGAAGGTACCACCCAGAGTGAGTAGGGCCTTGCCACATCAATCATTAATTTAAGAAATGTCCCCAGAGCCTTGCCTACAGACCAATCTTCGGGAGGCATTTTTTCAATTAAGATTCCCTCTTCCCTGATATGTCAAGGTTTGTGTCAAGCTGACAAAACCAGCCAGCACCATGGCAGCGGCTTGCCTATCACTTCCCCGGGAGACAGTCAATGCGCTGCTGGCACATGACTTCAACTGTGCACACAGATGATACCTTAGGAGATGGAGCAGACACAAGACTGAAGAGCCACGAGTTCAGACTTCCTCTTCAGAGAAAAAAGCTTTTTGGGTTTCTTAAGTGACAGAAATTCACACAGGCAGCTTGACCTATATGATCTAACTCATGTGACATTAATGTCCATGTTTATTGTGAAGGGGGACGGCTCTCAAATGTATGCCATTGAAAGCACTGTGAACAGTAAGGATTCAGCTCTGGAAGCTAGTCTGGCTAAGTTTAAGTTCTAAATCTGCCATTTGTGATACCTTTGATCAAGTCCTTCACCCATCTGGCTGTCATTTCCATCACCTTTAAGGGGACCGATGACGATACCTTCCTGCATCATTAGGGAGCTATAAAGGTCAAATAAAAAATGTGACAACTATATAACTGGGCACAGAAGTAAAAAATTAGCACAAAGGGAAAATATTGCCATAAAACTTTACTTTTCAACAAATCAATCACAGTTGATACCAATAGTTTTCTGAATAACTAGCATGGCATGTGATTTTGCAGATTATTTCTTTAGCAGGTAGGGTCTGTGAATTCTGCATGCTTATGCTGATTCACGGGATAGTTTGCAGGTCATGCTCCACGGAGACAAAGCCAAGGAATGCCTGTATTGTTTCCCTCTCAATTTCCCCAACTTTTTAGCTCTACATTTTCCCATTGCATTCCACAGAAAACCCTCAGAACTAACTCTAACCCTAAGGAAGGTGTTGAGAGTCATTACACAGAAAGATTTAATTGCTACCTTTCCCTCTGACTTTAAAAGAAGTTACAGAGTTGGGAAGAGCAGGGGAAATAATGGCTCAATCAGAAAGGGTTCTTTCTAGAGTATTTTCTATTATGGAATACATATGTGGGTAGTTTGCAGAAATCCAAGGAGCAGGGCTCAACAACACCTCTCCAAACTACAGACTTACCATACTTTCAAAAACTGAATAAGAAAGCCACAGAAGCTCCCACAGTCCTTGATTTTTCATCTCCTCACTGAATAGATCCCATCTGTCAAACTCTCACAAACCACGAGAACCTTCTTATTATCCTTGGACTAAGCCCAGCCATAGAGCTCTGGTGATCAGCGCATCCCTCTGTCAAGTGGAAGCAGTGTTTGTCAGCAGCAGCCTCATCTCTGTGCTGCAACCACAGGGGCCTGCCCACATCTTCGCTCCCAGTAAACCAAGCTTGGTGATTCCTTCCTTCCCCTTTCCCATCCCTTCTCTTCTTTCCCTTTCCTACCTTTGCACTGTGTATGTGGTGCTTAGGATTGAACCCAGGGCCATGCACATGGCAGACATGAACTCTATCACTGAGCTTCATCTCCACCCCTCACAGATCTTCTTTCATCAAAAGCTGCTTCTTTTCTGCCAGACTTTCCAGCCTCAGCATAGGAGGCAAACCCCAGAGACACATTGCTCACATAATCTCAAGTACTACCGTTTCCCTTCGCCCTCTTGTGCTTCTACATATTTCTCTAAGCCCTTATCTCTATCTACAGGAAATGGCATTTGTTGCCTTTCTTTTTCTTGTCTTGCGCATTAAATAACACCTCTGTGAGAACAGATATCTTGTTATTCTCCAGAGCACTGCAAAATGAAAGGCTGAACTCCTATAAGTAGGTGCATGGATGGATGCTACTTCATTGTCATGTAAATGTGCGGTCTATACACTTAATGCCCCTCCCATGCAAGTTTACCACAAGGATATCCTGGTGTTCCTGGAGCCAAGCTAATACTGTAAGATGAGTAACCCATGCTTCCTCATCTCAGGGCGACAGCATGAAGTAGTAAATGCCTCTCAGTGGCAAAGATAATCAGTGAGTGTGTTCTCTGAAATGCATTTGGAATGATACTAAGTAATCTCTCCATTCTGACAATTCCAATGATGGGACTTGCCTTTCTATATTTCTTAGTAGTCCTAAGAAAAACAATACTTTCTTATGGGGCTGGAGAGATGGCTCAGTGGTTAAGAACACTGGCTATTCTTCCAGAGGATCCAGGTTCCTTTCTCCATAGCCACATGGCTGCTAACAACAATCTGTAACTCCAGGTCTTGGGGATTTTTTGCCCTCTTCTGGCATCTGTGGGTACTAGGCAAGGTACATAGACATACACGTAGGCAAAACACGCACACATATAAAATTTAAAGAAAAAAATTAAAAAGGATCTCCACATAACAGAATCTCAGTTTTCTTTCCATCAAGAAAGACTAGGCTGACAGAGCCTAATTTCTTGTCATTTACAGTGTTGATCCTTTTCAGTATTTGTACTGGAGCAATAAAAAGATTATTTTCTAGAGTACTACTTGTTTACTAGTAGAGGTCAGTGAAATGAGTTGATCATATATAGTTGGTCCCCTATAGCCACAGGTTCTGCATCTATGGATTCAGTCAACCAGAGAATGAGAATATTAAAAAAAATGCTTACACAGCATTTATGCACCAGGACTAAATACGAGCAATTTAGAGGTGATTTAAAGCATCATGGATGATGTGCACAGGTTACATATAAATACTATGCCATTCTATAGGAGAGGCTTGAGCACATGCATGCTCTTTGTATGTGCATAGTGTCTTGACACCAATGCCTTGGTGACAGCTGCATTGATTTTTAACCAGTTATACACCGGGGCATGTTAATAACACTCGTGCCTGAGGGGTTATGGTAGATTCCGAAAGTGGCAACCGTTCTCTCTTCTGTGGCTAGCCATATGCAATACGGATTTACAGCTCCTCTAGTCAACAGATGACATCTGCTTCTCCAACCTTGGTGTTCTGGCTCCCTCTGCAATTTCCTACAGGTCAGAGGGGGAGAGACATGAATGAGACCTCCAGAGGCTCTGGACTCTTCTGGTGGTGGTGATATTTTGTTTCTATTCTTTAAGTTTTCCTGAAGATTAGAGGGCAAAGACAGTCACTAGATTAACCATAGAGACCAGGCAGTGGTGGCACACACCTTTAATCCCAGCACTTGGGATCTCATGCCTTGTTCCCAGTATTTGGGAAGCACACACACCTTTAATCCCAGCACTAGGAAGGCTGAGAGAGGAAGTGAAATGGCTGGGTGGAGAAAGGCATATAAGGCAGGAGGAGACAGGAACTCGAACTCCTTTGGCTGAGGACTCAGCAGCATTCAGTCTGAGGATTCATGGAGACAGGAGCTCACCTCCCTTTCAGCCTGAGGATTTGGTTGTAGTGAGAAGTTTCTCTAGTGGCTTGTTCCTTTGTCTCTCTGATCTTTCAGTATTTACCACAATATCTGGCTCTGGGTTTCTGGTATAAGACCAATTAGGATTCGTGCTATACTACTCATTCATTTAGAAGCCTGTCCACTGGCCAATGAAGCAATCCACACTAGTGTGTGGACTCACCCCAGGAGAAGTCATGCTAGACCATACCACGGATGGATAGTCGCTCCCCAAATAAAACACAGCCCCCATCAAACCCACAGCAAAAAGGAGATATGAGTACAGCAGTGACCAGAAGAACCAGCCAGGTTACTGAAGGCTTGTGAGTAGTAACTAACATATTTGTTTTGCGATACTGAGTTATTGGGGTCAGTTTATTATAAAGAACCAGCTAACTAATAGAGACATGTACAGTAGCAAGTAAAGAGATCCCTGCAAAGGAAAGGGTTTTGCAGCTTCTCGTGAGCTTTGTTGTTTGCCTCTGGTAAACAGGGAGTCCATGGGTTGGGTCCCTGATCTATTTAGCTTCCATGCTTACTCTTGGATAATGAGGAAGATCACCAATCCCCAGTTCTCAAATCTTTATATTTTGTACCTATCGTCTTCATTGCAATACCACAGAGAAAGACTTTAAGTTAACACATTAATCCTAATGAGAAAGCAAACAGAAATACAGTTTATAGTATAAACAATTTGGGTTGAATACAGAGAATTAGAGAGAGAAAGTGTACTATTCTGGATAAAAGCAGTTGCCACTGTGAAGAGAGGTTGGTAGTTAGCTAGGACCCATTATGGCTCTATCCACATCTTCTCTATATCTCCTAAGCATTCTGTTGCTCATAATACTTTTCATGTTCATTATTGCCACAATATTGTTGTATAGTAAACTCTGTGGAATTCAGTGAATATTAACTTGTATTTCTTATCCTGCCCATGAGTTTAAGAACTGGCTGGGGATTTGCTATTCTAGAGTGGGCATGACTGTACAATTTAGGCCATTGGCTGGGTTGGCTTGGTTACAGGTTGCGGGATAAGTAATTTTAATTTCATGTGTCTTGCATTGAGGCCCAGACTTGGAGAACTCATTACTTATGCCTTAATGTTTCAGGAAGATGACCAAAATGTGGGAACTAGCAGCCAGACTTGTCAGGCCTTTTGTGCTTTAAATCCACCAATAGCTCATTAACAAAGCAAGTCTGAGATCAAGGGTCAAAGACAAGCGGCAGAGAAGACCTGTTCAATGGTTCACCAGCCATGACTGGGTGTTCAAATTTCATTCAGGAGAAGGAAAGAACTGAGACCAATTACTCAACCAAACACACTATATTCATAGTACATTTTCTTCTATGCTTTTTTCTACCATTGAGCAGAAAAGATAATTGATATCTCAGATAATCTCTCTTCATTCAACGCAAACAGTCTCCTTATCATTCACTTCCCAACCAGTCCCTCCTCCGTGGGGCTGTGATGGCTAACCAGACTGCATCATTTCCTGAGGTCTGCAGGACATGCAGCTGCTGAAGCCACACTCTGCTGCCTCCTACTGCCCCACTGCCACTGTACTTAACCACCTGACCTAGATGAGGGAAGCCAACAAAAAACTAACACCACTAAATAAACACCCACTGCGATTACAATTAACCAAGCCACAGAATTGTATTTTCAGCTGATTTTTTTCCCTATGAATTTTAGGGGAAAAAAGAGCAAGCTGTATAAAAGCAACTCATAAAAAAAAACTAAGTAAAACTCATTAATATCTATCTTCCTAGGGTATAGACAGATCAACAAACTTTCTAATGCCCCAAATCTTCTGTATCTATGGAAAAGACATATGATGTCTGCATATTTGAAAAGTATACCTCAACATTTTCAACCAATTCAGCTAAAGAACAAAACCATTCGATCTTCCTTTTAAATCCTACCTCTACCTCATGGCTGTTAACCTTGGAAAAGTGCTTCATCTTAAAACCCACTCCCATTCCCTCCCTCCTTCCCTCCCTCCCATCCCCTCCCTCCCATTCCCTCCCTCTCAATGCCTTCCTCTCTCTTACCCTTTTTTATTTCTCTCTGACCCCAGTTTTAACTTCTTCATTAAAATATCTTCCTTACAGGAGCTGGAGAGAGGATCAGCTATCAAGACCACCTGCTGCTCTTGCAAAAGACCTGGTTTGGCTCCCAGTACTCATAACTCATAACCACACTTCCAAGAGATTCAATGCCCTCTTCTGGGTTTCTGTGGATATTGCATGTGCATGGTTCATGTATTGACAAGTAAGCACACACACACATAAATTAACAAATAATTTAAAATGTCTATCTTAAAGACAAATTATAAGAAATTTATATAAATATAAATAAATATATTTGTAGCCAGACTTAGCACCTCACACATAGTAAATATTTGGCTGTTATTACTGTTCAAACTGGAGGTAGGAAAGTAGGTGGATCACAAAGCCTCCACTGACTGAGTCTAGCATAAATGACTAACATAGAATTAATCACCATCTAGAAAAGAGAAGAAACAAATGTTTTTATTCAGAGTTTCAGAAGGGATTTAAAGAAAAAGGCTAAACCACAAATGTAATCTGTGTACCAGACTCTATGACCAGGCTTCTGAAAATTCTAGGTCTCAGTTACTGAGGAGGCAAAAAGGTTGTAGGGAGTCTGGGCTGGTGAGACATATCAGAAGGCAGATAGCAAATTGTAATTTGCAAGATTGTGTGGGGGCTGTGTATGAGGCTTTGCCATTTGGCAAAAGGTATAAAAAGTAGAAAACCATCTTTCTGTCTTTTCAGGAGCTATATTTCTTTTATAGCTTTGATTACAGTTCTGTACTTCAGTGCTTGAGAGAAGAGCAAGGAAGCAAGCACACGTATGATTCCATTTTGGAGACAGACAGAAGAGAGTGATGAAATTTCTATGGCAGTTTGGAAGGCTGCAGAGAAAACACCCAGTTCTCTGCTTATTAATGAAGGATACCCACTGTCTTCCAATTTCAACTTTTTACTGCTGTTAGTTTCTTGGTAACAGCAGGTGCAATGATAATATTTGACTGTGTATTCCAGGAACAAATGAGGAAGAAACAAGAAAAACTATGGCATGCTCTTGAAAATTAGATATTGCTTTCAGTTTCTCCATCTGCAGTGCCTTTAACTTTGTCCCCACAAACTAAGTGGAATTTTCCCATAATATGTTGCATGCTTCTTGATCTCTTTTAGCTCTGTTTGCCAAGACTAAAGCACATGTGATAAACAAAGCCATTTAATACCAGAAAGTCCACCAAATAGCCAAAACTCTTTAGAGTCAGTGCATGACTTCAGAAAGACAAGATTTAATTTCTGTTTCTCTTTGATCAACCATGTGATGAAAGAGACAGGTTAAATGTGACCTGAAGGAAAGCTCATTCCTAGAACACTGTGGCCCTTTTGTTTTATCATGCTATAAAACTATATTGGTAGGTAGATTGACGTCACATACCAATTGGTCTTTTAGTGATTTGAATGAGAACTTGTCCCCCATAGGCTCACGTATTTGAATACATGGTCCCCCAGTTTGTAGGACTGTTAGGGGGAGAAAATGGGGGAGGGTGCAACCTTGGTGGAGGAAGTGAATCACTGAGGGCAGGCTTTGAGAGTTCATACTCTCACCCACTTGTACTCTGCTTCCTGTTTGTGGTTGAGATGTGATCTCTCAGATTCCTGATCTTGTTGCCATGCCTTCCTGCCATGATGGACTCCTACCCCTCTGGAGCTGTAAGACAAAACAAACCCTTTCTTCCATTGGTGCCTGTTGCCATGGCATTTTATCATAGTATCAGGAAAGTAGCTAATGGGACCTTGTTTTAGTTTTCTCTTGTTGAGACAAATGCAGTTTAAAGAAAGGCTTTGTGCCGACTGACAGTTTACGATCTATCAGGGTGGGGAAGCCAGGGCATCAGGAGCCTGAACTAACTGGTCACATGTCATCCTCATCCAGGAAGAGAGAGATGTTTGTATTTATCTAACTTTCTCCTTTTCATATAGTCCAGTATCCTAACCCAAGGAATAGGTGACTGCAGTGAGCAGACATTTTTACCATGGTTAACCTAATTAGGACAGCTCCTCAGAGGCATCCCAGTGGCTTCTCTCCAGGGAATTCTAGATTTCATCAAGTTGGCAATTGAGAGTAATCATCACAGACCTCTTCCACTATTCCACTCTGCATAACCAGGAAGAAAGGAAGAAACACACACCCTTGTACAACAGGAGTGTTTAAGCCCACGGGACTTCTGTACTGAGGAGTCTGTTGACATTGGACTGAGCGTTTACATGAGTCAGGCATTGGCCCCACAGTGTCAGATGTTGGCTATAAGGTGATAAACGTGGAAATGATGGCTCTTGGTCTCAAACTGTCTGGAGCACAGGTTCTTAAACCATGAGTCATGATCTCACATAAGGTCTTGTAGCTGAATGCAGAGAGTGGAAAAAATTGGCGAGAGTAAAAGATTTTTGAATATATAAAAACAAAAAAATTAGTTAAAAATGAATGCATAACAAATCCAGCGGCCTTGTTGCCGCACCTGCCTATAGAATTGTGTGTCTTCCTTGTAGCCTTCCTTCTCAACACACAACGGGTCAGCTTGCCCCCAACACACCACCATGCCTTGTCGTGCTAACAAATGCTCTCTGAAATGCCTTGACTCAGATTCAGGACTGTTGAATGTTGTAAATTACAGTTTTTTTTTTACCTATAGAGTTTTCTGATTTCTATAGAACCATCACAATTTAATTATAGAAAAACTTCTTTGCCTTTTATGATTGTCATTCCTCAGCGTGTACCCATCTTTGGTTCATACTGTGTTATCATGTTTGATTTTAAAAATCAGTCTGAATCACTGAGTTGAGTTTTACAGAACTTGTTAATTTGGCTTTGGCTTAGGACAGAATTCCCAGCTTTCTGAAATGGCCCAAAACATATTTCAGCCATTTTGCATTGTACTATGTATCTATGCAAAGCAGTGTTCTCAGTACTGTCGATTATAAATCAAAATATTGATCAGTTCTGATAAATGTTGATGATGCTTTGTCTACTAGTACCAAGTATTAAGCCAAGTTTTATTTTTTTGTGTAAAAAAAGCATGCCTATCTCATTAGCATGTAAATCTTCATTCATCTTTAATAAGTGGTAAAATTATATGCTTAACAAAAATTTGTTCTAAAATTTCTTCCTGATTTATCTTCAGTCCATGTTTGATTTGTACACCTATTTTACATAGCTCTTTACTTGGGGTTGCATAATAATGTCTTTGGTGGAGGAGGGGAGCAGACACATGGAAGCAAATGGGAGTGCACATGGAGTGTGTGTGTGTGTGTGGGGGGGGGTAATTGATTTGTAGGGAATACTATCCTGATCATAGGGCTCCATTTCAGAAGAACAAAAGGACACTAAATGAAGCCAATTTTAGCAGGGCAGTGAGGGAGAGTTTCCCTTAAATTGCACACAAAGGAACTAGTCACAGGAGCAGCTAGCGCAACCTTAGAATGACCCCATTGAGAAATGCCCTGTGACAGTCTCTCCTACCACCACGGACAGAGCTGATAACTTGCTTCTAATCAATGTTTGATGGAAAGAATGAGGCGTTTTTGCAGATGTAAGAGTCTTAATCACTAGAATTTAAAGGAGATTTATCTTGGTGACTGACTTAATCCCGTTTAAAAGCAAGTCTGAACCCAGGGATCAGGAGCAGCAAGAGTCTCTCTGTTGATAATTCTGAATACAGCCTCAAGGACATGAGTTGTGACACCAATGTGAAGGAGCTCAGAGGTGGATCCCTCCCTGCTGAGCCTCCAGATGAGAAGAGGATCTGGCTGATACCTTAATTCCAATCTTTTGAGACCCTAAACAGAGAATCTGAAGAGAGATGCCTGGACTTCTGACCTAGAAAAAAAATCTGAGTTTTAATAATGGGAGATAACAAATAAGTATGCTTTGAAGCTGCTAAATTCGTGATCAACTTTATGCAACAATGTAATAAACATATATAATATCCAAGCACAGTGACACTCAAAATCATCTGGATGGGTGGGGTGGGCAAATAAGACCATTTGGACTTATGCCATGGGGCACTCTGGGACAATGTAAGAGTCTAGGCATTGCCCATAGACGACTACAAATGATGCTGGGGTCACAATCCGATGCTTTAAAATCTGTTGAGACAATGAATAAGTAATAGAAGCATGTTTCTAAATAGCATTACTAGACTATTATTACAATAGCCTATTCCAAAATTTTAAAGTATCTCAACAAATATTATTGTAAGACCATTATATACAAAGAACTTTACTGTGGTTACAGGGCTACAAGTAGTGATTAAGAAATAGAGTCAGCAACAAAAAGCAAATATTAAGTCAACACATCTTTAGGGAACTTGTGACCCTGGAAAAAACTATGCTGTTATGTGGAGATTAAGGGCTCTGTAATGAGGTAAGATACAACCCAGCAATCTGGGTCACAGCTGAAAGCCTGATAATTTGAGGTTTCTCTTCAGAGTCTAATAAACTATGTGAAAAGCTGCCAGGTGTTAATCAAGACCAAGGCAGACAGTCATAAGATAAACTGTACCATGAAAGGCATGATGGTTTGAAGGAAATGAAAGGAAATATTAAGAGAATTAGAATTCTATAGTGATGAAGAACTCAGTATTATAAATAGTTTTTAATTTAATTTAATTTTTCTTTTTTTTTTCAAGACAGGGTTTCTCTGTGTAGTTTTGGTGCCTGTCCTGGATCTCACTCTGTAGATCAGGCTGGACTCAAACTTACAGAGATCTGCCTGGCTCTGCCTCCCTAGTGCTGGGATTAAAGGCGTGCGCCACCACTGCCTGGGCAGTGTTAGAAATGTACAGGTATTTATAAATTGAGAAATCACATGCCATGTGTCTTCCAGATTTATCTGAAAACACTCTAGATATTTACAGGTGGCCAATGTCATCTCTTGACAGTGGGGGCATTCATGTTATCCGCCCTGCTTATTGGGCATAGATGATGGCTCTGGAGAAGGTCAGAAGCATGATACTGATGGTTCTGTGTTAACATATGATCAGTATGGCACTTTTCAGAAATCAGAATTGAAGCCAGAGGAAACATCTTTCCTATTCATCCATATCCCTTCAACATCAGTGCCCTTGTAAGAGTGTACCATTGCTTCTTTCCTACACGTAAGCACACAGCTCTATGGTACTTTCCTTCTTGTTGTGTGAACAGGTGTGTGTGTGTGTGTGTGTGTGTGTGTGTGTGTGTGTGTGAGAGAGAGAGAGAGAGAGAGAGAATAAGTGTGTGAATGAGAGAGAATGTGTGTGCATGTGCAAGAGAGAGTGAGTGTGCATGTGTGTGAGAAAGAGGGAGAGAAAGGGAGAGAGGGAGGGAGGGAGGGAGGGAGAGAGAGAGAAAGAGAGAGAGAGAGAGAGAGAGAGAGAGAGAGAGAGAGAGAGAGAGAGAGAGAGAGCATGTGTACGCTTGAGTGTTTGTGGGTGCATGTTTGTGTGAGTACATCCATATGGACATCAGAGGTAAGCTTGGTGTTGTTCCTCAGGAGCTACCTACCTTCTTGGTTGAGAGATGGTCTCTCATAAGGACTTGGAAATCGAAATTTATATTAGACTGGTTTGTCAGTCAGCCCCAGGGATCCTCCTGTATCTGCCTGCCCAGGGCTGGAGTTGTAATTGCATGCCATCATGCTTTCCTTTATGCTTATGCTGGCATTAGTTTGCATGCTTCTGTAGGAAGCACTGTTTGGAGGGAGCCATCTCCCAAGACTGCAATGTGCTTTTCAAGAGAAATGTTCACACACTTTAGAATGATGTAATTAAGAATGATTGTAATGTTAAACACATTACAAGTATAGCAAATGATTGATCAAAGGGGCAGAAGACAACAAATAAGAGAAAGGGGGGAGTGACTGTATCTCTAACACTTTCCTTACTGTGTCATTGTGACCAGCAACAGCCTTGGATTTCACGTCGGGGAGCAAGACAGTCTTTGTTTCATTTTTTAGATGACACAGTGAATCTCAGAGAGATCACCTTAGGCTTGTGAGTTAGTGTAGAAATTCAACGCAAATGATCAGGCACGTGCTTCCCCAGCACTATGAAAAATGAAAGCAATATGGACATCATAATGAGTTGTCAATGGTTTTACAATGGATATTAAGTGGGGTGTGAGCAACTTCTTCCGAGATCAATCCATACATTCTCACACAAAATGGATCATTAAACACTTCTATATGTAAATAGAGAGACTATTGGGATGGCTCCTCACTTTCTTCTTGTGTTTTGATAGACAGCTTCTGTTATAACAGACAGCTGTTTCAGAACTGATATAATTGCTCTTTCATAAGTCCCACTTCTCCTTTGAGAGGAGATTGGCAGTCACTGGCAGATTTTAAGAGAGGGATATTACTGAAATTTGAAACAAACAAACAAACAAACAAACAAAAACCCCAGCTCCTGAAAACAGATTATAGCTTTCCCTCAGAAGCGCTGTGCACAAGAGGAAATTGCTATGCACACTTTCTGCTTTGGAAGCACCTAGGAATTGCTTGTCTTGTAAGGACACAAAGGCATAGAAAATGTATAACTAAACAATAAAAAGTGTCACTGGGTTGAGGATGAAATCAACTCAATTCCATATCCTGGCTCTTGTGAATTGGCAGTGTTTTGCAAAGTAGAGTGCACTCTGAGAAAGAGGGGGTATGGATCTTTCATCTGTGACTCTTGGTTACAGGGCTCAGGGAAGTCCAATGCCCTCTCTGACCTGTCGAGGCATCCTACCAGGCAGTGGGGAGAGAGGGTAAATGCTATAGATGCTTTGCGGCCAGCTCAGGCCGCAAAGGTGAAAACTGCTGTGGCCAGTGCTGCATTACTGAGGGAGTGGCATTAGAGACCGCCCCCACTCTCAATGTGTCAGAGCACTGGCTGCCCTGGCTGCTCTTGCATGTCCTCAGTGCTGTGAAATGATCTAAGAGGCCTTCTATTTTTATAGCTGTGTTTCACTTTAATGGGTGTGTTTTTAAAAAAGAAAACCTAGGACATCAAAGTTGGGATTTCACATGCAGGTAACAGTGAGCTAAGAGAGAAAGTGAATTTGAGTAGGTATAGTAAGACATACAAATAGTCCTAGGCAAACCTTGGAAACGGCAAAGGCATGAAGACTCAGTGTTAACAGCTGAAGACTAGGAAATGTTTCAGAAGGTCATTTTCTCCCTCCCAGGTGTTTTCACTACTTATTTGCTGAGATTTTTGTTATTTGTTTCTTTCTATAAAACAAATACATGCTTAAGACAAAAAGTTTAGAAATGTAGAAAAGCACAAATGGGAAATATAAAAACCAAGCCTGATGCTTCCTTCTAAAGATAAGCACCATCAACTCTCTGCTGCTTCCATCTTTCTGCCCATAAAAAACGGGGCCAAGTGCATGGTTGCTTTTAGAGTACCATTTTTGACCTACCGATAGCTAATGAAAACTTTAAAATGGGATGTGTTCTTTAACTGTTACCACTGAAGTGCATACCATCACGAGGTTCAATCAACGCTTAGCTCTGTATAATTTCAAATCAACGTGGAGAGAGGGTCACAAAACCCAAAGGCCTCAAAGCCAGTGAGAGGTCAGAAGAGAGTTTCCTCAGTCTCTGTGAGTTTGAGCACCGGCTGCTCCTGGCCAATCCGTTAGTATTTCCCCTTAACCTGCTGCAGGGCCTAGAGTTGACCCAGGGGACAAGAGCAAGGTTGAAGGATTCTGACAGCTCTTTCTTAGAGGGGGAATGGAAGGCACAACAATCAGAAAGGGATGTCCTTGTTGGAAATTCAAATTCCTAGGCTGGCCCCAGGTTGAAACTCTCTAGGGAGGTAGCTGGAATGTGCATTTAAAACATGCTTTTATGTGTCACACACAGAACAGTTCAAAGCCATGTGAAGTAAACTCAATGAATATTTGCTGAGGGAGTAGATAGCATGGGATGGGTATGTAGGAAACCATAATCTCCCATAGCTTGCTCTCCAAGCCTTCATCCAGGGGAAATACAGGCCTATGTGGGGGTAGAACTGAGCAGAATCCAAGGTCCAGCTCTCACTCTGGTGTATTCAGAGACTCATGATGAATTGGGCTATAATTCAACTCAAACCTGAGCAGGATTTCTGTGTCAATCACGCTGGATACCCAGGCTTTGTGTCTAGCTCTCTTCTTTGCTGGAGACACAGGAATGTCTCGTTCTGCACACACTATCCACTTTAAAGCAGAACTATCTTTGTATAAAATCATACTGTTGATTGTTAGCTCTTTTTATACAAGGCTACACCATTCTTGTGGGGCCTACTTGCTCCTCAGCCACAATGAGGCCAGTCCTAGGAACCATGAGACTAGGAGCCACTTAAGGGCTCGCATAAATGTTTCAGTGTCTTTTAACATCTGATAAAACCACAATTATAATCTACTCTTCAATAAAGTCAATCTTTCATCAGCACACTTATAAAATATGATTTCTAATGTTTTCCCATCAAGAAGTGGCCCATAAAATTCATAATGGGCTCTGCTGACCCACAGTTCTAGGCCCAAGGAAGAGGCACCTACCTGACAGGCATTATACAGGAGTTGATGCTCAAACTTCTTGATACCAAGAATGTTTTGGAACATCTCATAGAGTTGTTCTTTGCTCAGAATCAACTCAGAAGCTGCACTGGCTGTCATCCGGGCTTGTTGCTTCCTGGGGTCCTCCTCGCCACGGTAGATGGCATCAAACTTGGCCATCCAGGAGCTCAGCACGGTCTCCTTGCTGAGCCCATCAATCTCCGGCAGGCTGCGCACCCTCTTCTCAATGTGTTTCTTGAAGACCTCCCGAGAGTCATTGGCTGAGCAGCCACCGCTCTGCACCATGCGGGCCACACGGTCACTCTTGAGAAACACCTGAGCGAGAGAGGACCAAGAAGGATGGGGTCAGCCATGAAGGTGCCTGTGCCCTGGACTGCATCCTTCACATATATCATGGGATGCACCAGCGTGGCCATTCTCCACTGATTGGGTCCTTGCTGTGAGATTTCAAACAAGTCCCTTGTATGCTTTTTTCATACCCAAATCTTAGAGCAAGAGTAAAGTAGTACAGTAGCTCCCCTTTCGTGAGGGGTGTGTCCCAAGACTCTCACCGGACGTCTGAAACCACAGATGTGAGTGCACTTTACTTGCTCTGTTGTTTGTTCTGCTTGGAGACTTTGATAAAGTTTAATCTATAAGTCTGAAAAAGACTAGCACCAATTCCAGCAAGAAAACAATTCCCGTGATATATTATAATAAGAACTATTTAAAGTTTGTGAATTGCTTAACTCCAGGATTTTTCATTTAATGCCTTCAGTCTAAATAAAGCTGTGAAAATTGAGAATACAGCAGAAGGGAGAACTACACAGCTTACCCCGTGGGCCGTAAGGATTGCGCTCATGACAGGTGCATAGAAAGCATAGGCCGCGCTTAGACTGGGCGGGGCTTCCCAAATGCTGCTGCTCAGTGGCTGTGCAAAGGGTGCTGTGAACCTCTTCAAAACATTAGTGTTCCTATCTATAAACTGGGGAAATAATCGACTCTATATAGGTGTTTTAATTAAATGACTCATTTTGAAAAGAGCACTTACAACAGTGCCTGGATCCCTAAATGCCACAGGGGTTCTTATTATTGCCATTAAGTATCTAGCATACAGCACTTAAATGTTAATCACTACATGCATCTCGTTTATGCTCTAAAGGATACTTATCATAACTGGAATTAAGTATCAGGAAAATATGTGCTAATTTTCTGTCTCCTTAACTGACATGAAATTCTAGTGTGCAAGGAGTGGATACATGCTCCTCAAATTATCTCCAGTCTTTGGATAGCACATGGTACTCTGAAAATGAGCTAAAAATACTGTAGCTGTTAGGTTCAGTCTACTCTGGAAGGTATGTCCAGCCTTGTGCCATCGTGATAGGATGTTATCATAGGCAAATGTTCAAGACCTGTACAGTCAAGTTCCCAAAACAAAACAAAACAAAACAAAAACTTTCTCAAATTCATAATGTTTTCAATAAGTTTATGAATCCATATTGGGCAGCCTTTATAGCTGTCCTCGGTCACATATGACCTGAGTGTAGATGGGAATCCAAGACTCCACAGAGGGGTAGTGACTTGCCCATCGTAACTACCCCGGCCTGATTATAGTGTCTAGAGAGAGAGGAGGCGTGGGGGAGAGAGTGGTGTACATGCACATGTATGTGTGAATACCCACACTGGTGCATACTTAGAGCCTGGGAGGATCATCAGTGGTCTGCTCGATCACTTCCCACCATATTTCTCTCACTTGACCTGGAGTTCGGCTGGCTATTGCTGTTGTTTTCACATCCCTTTAGTGACTGAGGTTACAGAAGCATGCACAACTTCAGTCAGCTTTTGCTGTGGATTCTGAGGATTTGAAGTCAGGTTCTCATGCTTGTCCAGCAAGTACTTTTATCATTTAAACTATGTCCTCAGTCTCCACGTGGTCTCTTCCTTCACTCTGCTTCCTCCTTCCCTTCGGGTCCCCTCCACTAAGTGGAGGACCTTCCAGCTTTGCTACCTGAGTCCTGGGAGACTGCCACTCACTAGTTTTCTCTTGCTCCACTGCCCACACTTGGAAGCTCACACAAGCTCACACACAGTTATGGAGTGTACTACAAGGTACTGCTGCTACTGCTTCATATTCACAGAGAGGAAAATAACTGACACTCTGGAGCTGTGTCCTGGTCATGCTCCAGAGCGTGCACAAAGGTCCTCCAGAGGATGCTCAAACGTTCATCCCTGGCCAGATGCCAGCACTTGTCTTGTAGGCTCTGAAAAACTGTTAACCAATGTGGCCTCCATCTACTGTTGATTTAACACAGCGATTTAGAAAAGAGGGCTGAGGGTTTGTCTTCCTGGCATGTTCTGGCTGCCTAGGACCTGGAGCTCAGCTATATTTGAGAGTTAACTTTAAAGTCAACTAGAGGAAATATTTCAAATGTGTTTCAGGCCTGATACAGCTTTCATGAGCTACAGAGTTCACATGGGAACCTGCTCTGCTTAATGAGGATTTGCTTAACCTGACATGTTATGGGTCTCAGCTACAGGCCTAGGTCTCAAGGAATAGGGAGCTGGAGAGATGGCTCAATCCATAAGCACTTGGTGGGCAAGCAGGCAGGGGCTGGAGAGGTGGCTCAGTTCATAACGCACTTGGTGGGCAAGCATGAGGACTTGAGTCTGATCCCTAGAAGCCATGTAAAAGATCTGGGCATGGTGATGCAGACTATAATCCCAGCACTGGCAAGGTGAAGATAGGGGGAACCCTGAAGCTCAGTGGCTGGTCAGCCAGCCTGGCCAAATTTACAAGTTCTATATTCAATGAGAGATCATGTTTCAAGAAATAAGTTGGAGAGGTATTGAGGAAAACACCTGAGGTTAATGTCAATCTCCAATGTGCACGTGCACACATATGTGTGCATACACACACACACACAGAGAGAGAGAGAGAGAGAGAGAGAGACAGAGACAGAGACAGAGACAGAGACAGAGACAGAGAGAACATGTATACATACACAGAAGAATAGTAATGCTGTAAAGCAAGTTGCGGCATCTTTAGGAAGATAATGCAGTGTTGTGAGTGAGGATGCAAAACCAAGATGCTGTGTCACCTGGGATAAATCACCCTCTCTCTGATTTCCCAATTTCACATCTGTAGGCTGAGAAAATTGAATTATGAGGTCTTTGTATTATCCTTCTAGCTTCAATGTCTTCATGGGCCATTTTCTTCTTTCTTTGAGTGCTTACTAGATAGGACACACTGTATTAGGTGCTGGGGTACAATAGTAGAAAGGTACAGACTGAGCACTCACAGAGGGAAACAGAAGTCACCCTAATAATCTCATACCAAATAATCACAATCTGGAATGATCACTGACAGCATAGAGTCCAGCAGTCAGGGGTGCCTGTATGGGAGTCTACGGTGGCCAAGGAGGACCCAGCAGTCATGGGTGCCTATGTGGGAGTCTCTGGTGGTCAAGGAGGACCCAGCAGTCATGGGTGCCTATGTGGGAGTCTCTGGTGGTCCAGGAGAACCCAGCAGTCATGGGTGCCTATGTGGGAATCTCTGGTGGTCAAGGAGGACCCAACAGTCATGGGTGCCTATGTTGGAGTCTCTGGTGGTCAAGGAGAACCCAACAGTCATGGGTGCCTGTGTGGGAGTCTACGGTGGTCAAGGAGGACGCAGCAGTCATGGGTGCCTATGTGGGAGTCTCTGGTGGTCAAGGAGAATGCAGCAGTCATGGGTGCCTGTGTGGGAGTCTATGGTGGTCATGAAAACCTTCCAGAAGTAAACAGCTCTGAGATGGTAGTGCATGTGAGCAAAGGACAGAAGAAGAAAGAGGACACAGGTATTTCAGACTGAAGGAATAATTTATGTAACAATGCCAAGTGTCTGAAGACACAGAGAATTGAGTGTAGGCCATGGCAATGAGGTGTTGGGGAGTGCTGGTATGAGATGGACAGGAACGACTACACATCCAGAGCCAGGGCAGAGGCATGACAGCCACTGGTGCATTTTAAGGGCACCAGAGAAACACTGATGGTTACAAATTGGGACACAGCACAAGAGTGGGAGGAGCCAGCTGAGAGGTCCCTCCAGAGGACAAGTAAAGAGCAGTGGTGGATAAACAAGAGGGCCTCCATATCTGTTCTTAGCTGTAATGACCACAGAAGTTTAGAAGTATTCAAAAATGCAG
>NC_051070.1:90106338-90136338 GCF_004664715.2 Peromyscus leucopus | reverse complement strand
CTCACTACTTGTTCAACTCTCTCCATGATAGGAGGAAAATTCTCTAAGTGGGAAAGGGAGTGTTGCAATATCCCAGGCTCTGAACCAAGGTGTCAATTATATTGAAAGCACAAGGATGGGATCTACTGGTGGGCTGGCTGCATGCACTGAACAGTGACCTAACTCTGGAGAGGGAGAAAGGGAAGGAGGAAGGGAGGAAGGGAGGAGAGTGGAGAGAACACACATGAAGTAAGCCCATAAGGAAAAGATTGTGTAAAATTCCTTTGTATTTATTTCATAGTTTGTCATGATCATTGTGCATTAACGATGGCATGGTGCCCCAGACTGGGAATGTGAACTGGTTTCTCTGGGTTTGGCGGTGGCCTTGTTGGAAGAAGAGCAGTGGAGCCCGTGGAGAGCAGTTCACTGGGTGACACAGCTGTGGGGAGCGCAAAGCCCCGGCGGGGTTGGCTCCAAAACTCTCCTGCTTGGGACATCCTGTGCCCACCGTGCTTGTCATGGTGTGATTCCTCACTGTGCAAGTTACATGCAGATCACAGTGAAGATGATTTTTATAACACAATGATGCTTAGAGATGTGAGATTTGCCAAGGATGGAAAACGAAAACTGTAATGATAAAAAAGAAAGGCGATAGTGGGTACCTTTCAGTGGGCCCTGCCAAGGTGTGCCACTCAGCAAACATTCCTTGTGGGACAGTTAGTGCAAGAGGTTCATTGGGGCAGGGAGCATGTGGGAAAGGCAGAGAAAGAGAGAGAGAGAGAGAGAGAGAGAGAGAGAGAGAGAGAGAGAGAGAGAGAGAGAGGGAGAGAGAGAGAGAGAACAGGGAATAGGCAAGAAGCAAGAAAGACAAGAGAAACAAGAGAGAAATAAGAGTCAAGAGAGGAGCAGGAGAGCGAGCTGTTCCGGGCGGGCACTTTTAAAGGGTGCACACGTCACACAGCTGAAGCAGAAAGGCACCTGGCAACAGGTGATGATGTAACTGCTTCAGCAGCAGAGGCACGCTGCTGCCCTGATGGAAACTAACAAAAATAAAAGGAAGTTTGATGCATTATGGACCCATGAATTCTACCTGTGGAAAAACAGGCTGGTGATCAAAGAGAGCAATTATGTCCCTACATCCAAGGTTAGGCCTGAGTTCCTTGGTCGTGTAGCTTACAGAATCAATCACAGGCTTCAGTGTGCACCTTTAAAAACAAAGTTGTGAAAGGAAATTAAATGACCTATTGTGTGTAACGAAAAAAGAAAGATAGACGGTTGGCTAGAGCACTTGTTTAAGGTTTGTGGAGCAGATGTAGGACAGAAATTGGCTGCACTAAAACAGCAGACAGTGCCTGATAGCACAGAGGACCGACTGAAATATAATTAAGGTGACAATGTTATGGTAGGAACATGAGGACAAAGAGAGATATTTAACTACATGGGGGCTTCTAAGGAAAACATGTAACTTGTCATCATAATGTGATTTCTTCCTGTGTAAAGATGTTAATTTGTTTGTGAAAAAATATGTAGTTTGTGGTTGTGAGATGATTTTCTGCTTGCATAGAGATTTTTTTCTTGGTGGTATAAAAGGCTTAAGAGAAAAATAAAGACAGAGAGGATTAAGTTTTGCCCCCTCAGTGTGTTTAATAGTTGCCTACTCCCCATGTCTTCAGTTTCTCTGACCTGCTGAAGCTAGATTCTGGCAAGGGTTGTCATCTATTGTGACAACAAATAAGCCACCTTGGGCACAGGATTACAAATCCAGATCACTTTTATGTGGTTCACGTTGACAAACCACTCTATAAAGTGAAATGCTTGGCAATGACTAAGTACACATTGGAAAACGTACACATCAGGAAAACATTGCCATTAAAGGGTGTGTTATGGTCATACCTTAGTGATGCACACATGGTAGGCAGTATATGCCTGGAAAAACAATACTTATAAAAGTTCTCATGGAACTGCAAGTCCAGTTTGCTGAGAAAACCCCAGAGGTCCAGTGGTAAAGTTCACCGAGATGAGTACTCAAGATATACTCTCTCTTTGAGAGGTTTTCTCACGAGGTAAGAATTCTGGAAATTCTGCAGAAGAGACCCTACCAGCACCACTCCAATAGAAGGAAGGAAGGAAGTGGCCCAGTGAACTCTGGGACATGCTACTGTACATTGGAAATGGTCTAAGGCTCAGAATCCAAGTCTTATCTCCAACATGTTAATGGCTGTGTAGCTTTGAGTAGTTGATAGCTCTCTCCAAGTCTCAGTCTATCACTAAAATGGAAAATGTTATTGATAACTAAGTATAAAAGTATTCTATGTTCTAGAATAACACTCAGCATATCATTTGTTATAAAATCATCTTGACAACAGCAGCATTTTCATGGATTTGTGTCCATGTGTGTATACGCATGTATGTGCACAGTGCATGTGGAGGTTAAAGAGTCTCTTGCAGAAAGGAACCTAAGACTTTAAGAGTTAGGTTGGCTGACCAGCTATGGTAGTTTGAATGAGAAAGGCCCCTGCAGGCTCTTAGATTTGAATATTTGGTCACCAGGGAGTGGCACTATTTGAAAAGATTCAGGTGTGGCCTTGTTAGAGGATGTGTGTCACTGGGGGTAGGCTTTGAGGTTTCAAACAGCCCATTCCAAGCGCAGAGTCTCTTCTTGCTGCCTGTGGACTCAGATGTAGGAATCCCAGCTACATGCATAGCACCATGTCTGCTATACACCATCATGCTTCCCACCACAATCATAATGGACTAAACCCTTGAAAGTGTAAGCAAGCCCCCATCAAATGCCTTCTTCTATAGGGGTTGTCATGGTTATGGTATCTCTTCATGGTAGACCACTAAGACACCAGTGAACCTCCCGTCCCCACTTCCCAGCACTGGGATTGCAGGCATACAGCATTGAACCCAGACTGTTATGTGGAGCTAGGGATTCCACTCAAGTCTCCAGGAGTGTGTGGAGTCAGTTACTCAGCCCCCGACAGCAGCTTCTAGTTACATCACTCTCTATAACAGAACTCCAGTGTTCCTTGTCAGGTGACTGTTGACCCCTCTGCATCAGCCAAGGTGCTGTGCCTTCTATATTTCTCAGCTCAATAGCCCAGGCTAGTGCCTGTGCAGCCTTGGCTCATCCTGCAGGCTGCACTTACCTCGTAGTAGCTCTGGACAGCATTCATAAAGGCCTCATCAGCCACGATTTGGGTCTCCCCATTGAGGAAAGCCTGGAACCGGTCCTTGACAGTCTGCAGCTGCTGTTTGCTGATCTGCAGAGAGAGAAAGAGAGCCTTGAAGGCTTCATTGGAACAGGAACATGACTACTTTATGACAAGGTGCCCACCTATCAGAATGGGGACCTTTCTGATAAGTGAGTAAACTTTCTAAACTAGTATGGAACAGAGTTAGCACTAAAAATAATACAAGCCACAGTTAAATACATTGCTTTCAACCATGTGGGACTGCTTATACCACAGAAATCAGCAAGTGCTATCAAACAGGTATATATGTTTATTCCTAACTTTTAAAAAAGAGTTGGTTGTTGAAGCATTGCACTGGGAATGATGCTTGGTTATATTCAGAATTTGCTATTTTTTCCATCCCTTACTTTGATCTGTGCCCGTGGTTATTTATAGGCACAGAGCTTGTAAGATAGAAACTGTAGAGAATTGGGTCACATTTCTTCCCAGTTTCATGTTTAGGGATGCATCACTGGCTGGTGTTATTAGCCACATGGGACTATTTATACTGCAGAAATCAGCAAATACCACCAAGCAAACAGGCAAACTTGTTTATTTATTTATTTATAACTTTAAAGAAGAGTTAGCTGTTGGAACATTGCCTAGCGGATACTCCACCATGCATAACAGACACTTCACTGTGTGTAACGGACACTCCACCTACAGGTGCTTCTGGGGTCTGAATACCTTGCAGAATGCAGCATGCAGAGGCTTTGGAGACACTGCTGGTGTGAGTACACCCCTGAGCATACAATAGTGGCTCAAGGTTTGAGGAGCAAGGAGGCATATTTGGGCTGTAGGTATGTACAGCTCCCAACCCTCTCAGCCCCAGTCAGCTTGTTTCCAAGGAAAACAGCCCTGGGAGATCCAAGCTGCATCCTCCTGTGCTTGTGCCTACCTCGTCTCTCCGCCTTTCCCTCAAACATGACCAGCACCAGTATAAGAAGCACTCCAAAACCCAGCTAAGACTTCCTCACATGTGATTCAAAAGCAAACATTTGTCTTTACAACTCGTGGTTATGATTACATGCGTTAGATCCATTTTGCTATTTTTTTCTCTAAGGCTTCCCAAGGGCTGCATTAGTGACTTACATGTGACAAGCAGTCAATTAACATTGATTTAACTGAGTAAATAAAGCGCAGGAAAGATGCTATCTGCGGGTTACCTTGAAATAGCTTAGTTTCTGTTGACATTATGTAAAGTTAATAAACTACTCAAAGTTCAAGTTCCTGACTTCTAAAAAAGTAAATACTTTTAAAAAGTTACATTTCAAAATGAAGGATGAGACACTTCTGAGGACCACAGTTCTAATAGAAAAAGAACATTCCAGCAGCACCATGATGTCTGAGCACCAAGATACTGTGGAAGAACCACTTACATTCTGACTTGACCAGAGAGCTAAGCTTCTGTAGGCTGGGGCTGGGCTTAGGTAAATGCATTTGATGTCACTACCCATTTTTTTCCTTTGGAATACAGTAATCACTCTAACTGCTCATTGCCTCATGAGGTTACAGTTCTTCAGTGACATGAATCCCTTTCTGCAAATTAAGGTGTATTGTCCAAAAAGGGGACAGGGTAACTACAAATGATGTGTGTGTGTGTGTGTGTGTGTGTGTGTGTGTGTGTGTGTGTGTGTGGTGCTAGGGATAAAGCCTGTGCTTCTCGTGGTTTCATTTTCTTCTTGCACTCTAGGTAAGCATTCTACCCCAGAACTGTCTCTACAGCTCAGATGCTGCATCCGTAAACAGCATGGAGGCGAGTGTTCCTACCACAACAATGCTATTCATGCGAGGTGATGCCTTTGCCACTTAGGTTTAACCCACCACATAGCGGGAGCATAATCCAAGCAGGTTGCAAACAACAAACACGATTTTGTCTGTTAATTAAAGTGGTATTAAGTTTCTCTATGGAGTTCAAATGCCTTTTCCATTAGACTAGATACAAGCAGAAGATAATGCGTAAATCTCCAGGAGACTGAAACCTCACCTGATTTCTACTTGGGAAATAAAACAAGGAGTTTTTTGAATGTTCATGACTGGCCGCCAGGGAGCTCTGATTAAAGTTTGTAAGTTTTGAAGAACTGGGGGAATATGGAGGCAAGGGAAGATGAAAAGATTTAAATTTGATGAGATTCATGCTTGTTTGGTTTTTTTAAATTTCTTGTATGTGTTTGTAAGTATGCTTGTTCATATGTGTGTGGGTATGAGGAGGCCATAGGTCAACCTTAGGTATAGTTCTTCAGAAGCTATCCACCATATTTTTTGAAGCAGGTTTTCTCACTGGGACCAGAGGCTTGCAGAATAGGCTGGGCTGATTCGTCGGCAAGTGCCAGGGATTGGTCCTTTTTTGCCTCTCCTGTGCTAGGATTATAAGTGTGTACCTGTGTGTGTGGCTGAGACTTCAAGTGTCTACCTGTACGTGGGACAGGGATCACAGATATGTACCAGTCTGTACCTGTCCATAGGTGCTAGAATCACCGTGGGCTAGGATCACAGATATATACCTGTAGGTGGGCTAGAATCACAGATGTATACCTGTCTGTGGGTGCTGGGATCACAGATGTATACCTGTCCATGGGTGCTGGGATCACAGATGTATACCTGTCTGTGGGTGCTGGGATCACAGATGTGTATACCTGTCTGTGGGTGCTGGGATCACAGATGTATACCTGTCCATGGGTGCTGGGATCACAGATGTGTATACCTGTCCATGGGTGCTGGGATCACAGATGTATACCTGTCTGTGGGTGCTGGGATCACAGATGTGTATACCTGTCTGTGGGTGCTGGGATCACAGATGTGTACCTGTCCGTGGGTGCTGGGATCACAGATGAGTACCTGTCCATGGGTGCTGGGATCACAGATGTGTATACCTGTCTGTGGGTGCTGGGATCACAGATGAGTACCTGTCCATGGGTTCTGGGATCACAGATGTGTACCTGTCCATGGGTTCTGGGATCACAGATGTGTACCTGTCCATGGGTTCTGGGATCACAGATGTATACCTGTCCGTGGGTTCTGGGATCACAGACGTGTATACCTGTCTGTGGGTTCTGGGATCACAGATGTATACCTGTCTGTGGGTGCTGGGATCACAGATGTGTACCTGTCCATGGGTTCTGGGATCACAGATGTATACCTGTCCATGGGTGCTGGGATCACAGATGTATGTATACCTGTCCATGGGTGCTGGGATCACAGATGTGTACCTGTCCATGGGTTCTGGGATCACAGATGTATACCTGTCCATGGGTTCTGGGATCACAGATGTGTATACCTGTCTGTGGGTTCTGGGATCACAGATGTGTACCTGTCCATGGGTTCTGGGATCACAGATGTATACCTGTCCGTGGGTGCTGGGATCACAGATGTATACCTGTCCGTGGGTGCTGGGATCACAGATGTGTATACCTGTCTGTGGGTGCTGGGATCACAGATGTGTACCTGTCCATGGGTTCTGGGATCACAGATGTGTATACCTGTCCGTGGGTTCTGGGATCACAGATGTGTACCTGTCCGTGGGTGCTGGGATCACAGATGTGTACCTGTCCATGGGTGCTGGGATCACAGACCGGTATGTGGGCTGGGTTCAAGGTCATCCTCATGCTAAAGCAGCAGGCATTTTATAGACTGAGCCATCTCCCCCACCCTGAGGTTCATACTTGCTATGCTCTGGAAGATCTACAACTCAACATCAGCCACATTTGTAATTTAAAGTTTAAAACAATTCAAATGATCTTTAAAATGCTTTATTTAATCAATATGTCCTGAAACCACTTCAACATGTAATTGCAACAGGAACTTCTGATGAGATATTTCATTTGTGTAATGCCATATCTTAGAAATATACCACTCTTTCCTCTTCTAAGACATTACAGCTGAGTCATTGCAGGTGGCTGGGGCTGCCATGTTGAATGGTATAGCCTTAGAACATGGAAGGACTCACATCTTCATTTAACCTGTCCTGTTGTGACCCAGAATATTGCATAATGACTTTGTATGCCTCTGAGACTGAGCTGCTCTGTGCAGCCACAGGGGACCCACTCACAAGATGGCATTCTAGCATTAATCCCTCCAAAGAAGGTTAGGTGGAACTTATTCAAGACAGAATTCCTAGCCACTCAGGACAAACCAGGCCATTTCATGGACTTTATGTTTAGGATTCTTTTCAGGTCAGGTCAACCCTAGCTCTGTGAAATGTGGAAGGCATGCAACCTTGGGTAAGCTTTTAGTACTTAAGAGTAATAGAGACAAAATTAGGAGCACACACCATCTGAGTGATCAGAATTGATTGCTGACTAAAGCCAAATCCACTATCTGAATTTAAAGAAATAGGCATGAAGCTCATTTATATACAGACATTTACAAAGAGCCCAGGATGCACCCAGAGCTCCTCTGGGACCTAAGGGTTCACTAGTCAACATCCTTTGATCTCACTTGCCAAACCAAAGTACTGGGTGCTGTACCTTGATACCAAAGGTATCAAGGCATATCTTTAGGGACCTTCCATGTATATGGAAAAGGAAAAGCATAAAGAGCTAAGCCAAATTATGTTCTAGGATTTCAGAGGAGAGAAATTACAGATTATAAAAGTCTCAGGAGAAAAAGTGAGAAGGGACAGGTGCGTGTGTGCTTTTGAACATACACATTGTAAGTAGCCTATCATGTATACACTATTAATGATTTATTTGCTCTGAACTAACCTTTGCTCTAGATGTAATACAAACTTGAGGCTCATTGTCCCTGGTGTATGGAGTGCAAGATAAGAAGAAAAGCCTCAGTATCATAAATATCAGAGATAGAGACTGGTCACTGACCAGAGGAACAAGACTAAGGTTTGGGATGAAGCTGCTTTTGCTCTCCTTCTCTGCATGATTTGATGACTACTTATCACATTTAAATTCAATTCCTGTCAGTGCCAATTGGCTTCTGAAAGTCACTGGTATCATGGGCCCAATTCTGGCTTCAAAAAACCTTCAAGAGCATTAACCTCAGTTCATTTCAGAGAACAAACACCACAAAGCCACACTTCTCCGGGCACATTAAGCTCGCAGCTGCAGTGGAGCAAGGGCAGCTCTGGTAGCAGCACCTGAATTCTCCCATCACTTTCTTCCCATCCACACTTACCATTTCCTTTCTATAGAGAGCACTTAATCTGCAAACTCTCCAGCTTTGTCTCATTGGGCAGAGAGGAGCCTGTATTGACCTCAGTGTTTGCTTCTGTGTCATGGAGCCAAAGCTGATTGCATAGGACTGCAGTGAGGCTCCTCAGTGCAAAGGCTGCCGTGGGATGAGTGCTCAGCCTATGCTAGCTACTACAGATGGATTCTTACCATTGTGACTGACATAGTATTCCCTTGATAGGACCAGACTGAGAAATTATACATATCTACCAAATTTAGCCTATGTGCTCTTTCCCAGAGGACCCAGGAAGAGTTTCACTATCTTCTCGGGACTCTGAAGAAGTCACACATGGTACTACACTCAGAAGCAGGGGCATGGGTTGGAGTTCAGACCACATATTTAGTGTCAAAGGGACATAGGCTCATATTTTGGTGTTCCCACTTATTTCCAAGTTTGGAAAAACTGCATTTCTTAAGCCTTGGCTCCTTAGGTAAAAATGTGGGGATTATGTAAGACCTGTTTCCCCGGCTTGTTTGGAATATTGAAGGGGAATTTGGACTTGGCACACCACCTGGCACATTCAGTCAAGTGAATTAGAGGAGACAGTGATGAGTTAGTCCCAAGGTCCTGGCCGAGGCCACACTCTGCTCCTCCCCACACCACTCTGCTCAGCCACAGCAATTGTTGTCTTGCTGATGCCCAGGAGTCTGCAAGCCTTTGCTGTCTGAAACCCTTGTCTTTGTTATTCCCTGGTGAGGTCATCTCTCTGGTGGTCCCTATGGGTACTCTCTTCATCCAAACTCAGCCCATGCCTCTAGGAGAACCTTCCCTGAACAAGTGTCTAGCTAGTGTCCTTGGGTTAATGTTCATCACATCACATTGGTTCTGTGCATTTCTATCAAGTCTTTATCATTGTCAGTATTTATATTATCAAACATAAATTTGTTTGAATGGATCACAACATACATATATACAAAAACAAAATAGTAAATAGTAAATACAGGATACATATATTCTTACAAAATTTGCTTTCCAATGTATCAATTCTTTTTTTTTAATTTTATTTTACATTACTATTCAGTTCGACATAATAGCCACAGATTCCCTTGTTCTCTCCCTTCCTGCCCCTCCCCTTCCCCCCAGCCCACCCCCATTCCCACCTCCTCCAGATCAAGGTTTCCTCCGAGGACTGGGATCGACTTGATAGACTCAGTCCAGGCAGGTCCAGTCCCCTCCTCCCAGATTGAGCCAAGCGTCCCTGCATAAGTCCCAGGTTTCAAACAGCTATCTCATGCAGCAAGCCCAGGACCTGGTACCACTGCCTAGATGCCTCCCAAACAGATCAAGCCAATCAACTGTCTCACCTATTCAGAAGGCCTGATCCAGTTGGGGGCCCCTCAGCCTTTGGTTCATAGTTCATGTGTTTCCATTCATTTGGTTATTTGTCCCTGTGCTTTATCCAACCTTGGTTTCAACAATTCTCGATCATATAAACCCTCCTCTTTCTCACTAATTAGACTCCCAGCGCTCCACCCAAGGCCTAGCCATGGATGTCTGCATCCAGATTCCTCAGTCCTTGGATAGGGTTTCTGGCCCAACTATTAGGGTGTTTGGACATCCCATCACCAGAGTAGGTCAGTCCCGGCTGTCTCTCGGCCATTGCCAGCAGTCTTTTGTGGGGGTATCTTTGTGGATTTCTGTGGGCCTCTTTAGCTCTTTGTTTCTTCCTTTTCTCATGTGGTCTTCATTTACCATGGTCTCCTATTCCTTGTTCTCCCTCTCTTTTCTTGATCCAGCTGGGATCTCCTGCTCCCACAGGCTCTCTTTCCCTCGACCCTCGCCCTTCATTGTTCCCACTCATGTCCGGGCTGTTCATGTAGATCTCATCCATTTCTTTGTGTCTTTCTTGGGGTCCTGTTTTCCAGGTAGCCTCACTGGTGATGTGAGTAGCAGTCCAGTCATCCTTGTTCCACATCTAGCATCCTCCTATGAGTGAGTGCATACCAATTTACCAATTCTTATATCAAGACAAAACAGTGAGTGCCCAGATCTGAGAAACTCCTGCAGGACTCCAGAGTCATAGAAGGTCCTGTTAGATCACAGACATCCTAGAACCCCTCTCTGTGTCAGAAATCAGGCCACTCCTCCCCAGTGGACTTGGTTTCTTCCTCCTACTGGTCTCTATGTAGGCGGGACTTGTAAGCAATTTTTTCCCTTATCTCTGCTGCTTACAGTGGCTAGGCTCCCTAGTTCTGGAGAAAAGTGATTGCCCCCTTCCCAACTTCTTTCCCTCCTTCTTCCCCCTCCAGCTGCCATCATGCTGCTCACGGCAGCTCTCTCTCTCTCTTACTCAATGGCTCTCCTCTGGGGTTTTAAAGGGAAGCCTCTCTTTTCCTTTAAGGCTCTCTTATGTCTCTGATAATAGCCCAAGTAATTGCTCTCACACCTCAAGTCTGGATCATGGTGTGCCTTGTCACAAGCTCTCTCTCCTAATAGAGCTCATTTCTGAATAATAATTGGTCTTCACTTCCTTCTCTGCAAACCAACAGGACCTCCTTTTTCTTTCTAAAACCATTTGATTACGCTTGCGCACATGTGTGTGTGTGTGTGTGTGTGTGTGTGTGTGTGTAGGCACATGTTCCACAGTGTGCATGTGTTGGTTAGAAAGCAGCCTGTGGGAGTCATTCATCTCCTTCTACCATATGGGGCTGGGATAGAACTTGGGCTGTCACTTGGACAGCAGGTGCCTTTTCCTGTTGAGTCATCTCATCTCCGCCTTTTCTCTTTTATCAGAACACTCCCAAAGATGACGGACAGCCCGACTCCTGTCACCACCGGGTATTTTTACCAGCTTCTCCGTGTGAGGCTGGTGCAGTCACGCACAGCAGGTTTGGCCACGGGGACGGGAGGAGGAGCTTGTTCGCCATTATTGCTGAGTAGTGCTCCAATGTATGAATCTACTGCTATTCGTCCAGGTTCTATCTGATGGGCATTTAGCCTTCTGTATTCGATCATGATCTGCCTCCCACAAAAACACGTTTTGTAAGTATAACAGCCCATCCCCTATACTGATGTGCTTAGACTCTGGTACATAATTAGCTCTCAACAAATATAATTTGTTGAATAAATTTAACTTACTGAATGCTTCATATACACTAGGTTCTGGAGATTACTAAGGTGCAATCTTAGCTCTCAGGTCAGAGATCATATGTTCACTTGACTTCCTAACATCCAGTGTCATTGTCTGTTAAGATGAAAATTTTAGGTGTTCATAAAAATAGCTAGTCTATGACACTACCCCTCACTCATTGCTGCAAGGGATGAATTAGCTGGAGCAATTCAGGCTGAAGAGCTTACCCTGGTAGTGAGGAAGTGGAGAACTTGCAGGCTGACCAATTCTCTAGCTGCCCAGGCCCAGAACCAGGGTTATGTGTTGACCCATCCCAACATCCACCCCATCTGTGATCTGCTGGAGTGTGCAAAGGGGCCTGACCCACAGACCCAAAGCTGCAGGATTTCTGAAACAGAAGACAACAGGAAAAGCCCCAGTGAGGGCCCAGCATTGATAGTGTGGTAGAAACCAGAGGCCTCAAACCAGACCAGTGAGTCCTTGCAATGAACACTTGTAAGTAAAAATGGATGGACAACAGAGTTACTGCATGACTCACTGTGTCACGCTGCAGCTTCCATGACAAAATTTTAATTTTTCTCCTTTTTTTCTCCTAAGTTTTGTTTCATTGTGGGGGGAGATTTGCAGGGGGAGGGCAGATGTAGAAGGATGGGAATTAAATGGGATCCAGATGCATGATGTGAAAGACACATAGAATAAATAAAACGAAAAGGTTAAAAAACCCCAGCTAGTCTAAGAATCAGTTGGTGAACAGTTTCTGCCTGCGTAAAAGTTAACTGACCCGGTAGCCAGACTGAGTCCAGAGGATGACCTTGCACAAATGACCTGAAATGATTGGTCTAGGGGAGCCGACGATGGTAGCCTAACTGTAAACAAACCAACCTGCACAAGCCCTCACCAACAGCCTCCTGAAAACAGCAGCCACCTAACAGCATTTATCGTGTGCAGAAGGCGCGTGTGCATCAAGGGCAGACTGAGGACTGCAGAAAGCGCAGAGAGGAGAGGTCCTGTGCAGGGGAGTGCTGCGTGCTGCATGCTGCGTGCTGCGTGCTGCGGCTGTCTCGATGGAGCCACCCAGACGCCCTGGATTTAATCTAGCTCATTAACCAAGGTCTGGAAATTCCCACTGCACTTGGGGCCATTCGTAACTCACTGCGGCACTGGCAGGCGTGTGAGATGGATCTTCAGTGAGGAGAAAACATCGTGTTCTAAGTGCTGGCCTCAATAGAAGAACAGTGAAGGCAGAGCCTTGGTTACTGGTTACACCTTGGTTATGCTGCAATATCTTGAACAAACAATTCACTTTGGTGTCTCTCCCTGAAAACAAGGGACAGTGCTGTTTCCTAGAGAATAGTGCTTTCTATTTACAGGGTTTTCATGGGGCCCAGACAAGATGATATATGTGAGTCACACAGACCACTGCCCAGTGTACAGCAAGGGCTCCTGCCATATATTAAAGTATTGTTGCCATTATTTAATTTTCTTTTTTTACCTTTCATCTTTTTCACGCTTCTTTTTGCTTATTCACCCACTTTCCAAATTACATGAATGTGGCTGGCAATCTTCACCATTTTTTCTTTAGCCTTTCCACTTGAGGGGTTAGAAAGCCTATTTTTTCTTCCAAATCTCCTTGAAATTGGGGTGGCCATGTGACAGTGGCAGACATCTAAGGACTTTGTGGGGCACATTTGAGACCCCCACAAAAAGGAGGACACCACTCCAAGACATCACCGGTTCCTTCCTGTCACCTCTTTTCTGGACTGAGCAACCAGATCCAGTATCTACAGCTGGAGTGAAGACCATGAACACAACAGGAAATGTGAATCAATGTTTGCTGACACTGATCTCTAGACTTAATGATGGGAGCGATAAAGGAGTCCTGACTTGTTCTCGCTCTGCCACAGACGAAAGCACAGCTGCTGTGGTACTCACTGGTGAGCATGCTTCCTATTACACAGCTGTGACAAGGGAAAAGAAGGCCACGGCCCACCCGCCTCTAAGCCTGAATCTAACCATGTGTCATTCTGCGTATAGACAAGAGAGTAGAAAGCTGTTCTTCGGTATTAACGGTGGGGTGTATAGGGTTTGGTCTTCTTTGTTATATGTATGTATTCATATTGTATGAGTGTGTACACATGCACATACATTGGCATGGGCATCTTCTTTCATTCTCCACCATATTTTTTGAGACAGGATCTTCCCACACACTAATAGTCCACTATTATTTGCTTTAGTTTGAAATATATTTCAAATAATTTCATCTTCAAAATTGAAACTTGTTCTAAGCACTAGTGTAAAAATCATAGGCTTTCTCTTGTAGCTATGATTAAAATATATATGATCTGTCATAGTACATCTACTTATCATGTGTGTGTATTAATTTTAGAGCTGAATATATTTAATTTAATTATATTCCATAAATTAAGGCTGGGTTTTTAAATCATTAAGTAATAGAAAAAACTCATCTATCATGGTATTCTTAAAAATCTATTTGGGCAAGAAAGAAAGAATAAGGACAGAAGACCACTATATGACATACCACAAAGAGTTCTAGGACCTAAAAGGACCCAGTCTTGGAGGCAGTAAGTGAATGCTGATTGAAACAGGACTATTCCTCCAAATAGCAACCTACCACAGCAGGACAGGAAGAGGAATTTAGAGAATGGCTCAGGACTGACAGCTGGCTGGAGGAGGGGATGAAATGCTCAAGGTATAGGACGCCAGTGTGCGGCACAGTGAGCAGGTGGAAGGCCCTGGGTTCCAGCCTCACTACTATCCAAATAACACAGCAACATAAAGATAAAGGAAGATGGGGCTCAAGGAGGGAAAGGAGAGAAGGGAAGAGGGAGACAGGGAAGGAGAGAAGTTCCCTCCTACCAGTTCCTCAGAACGGTGAACTGAAAACAATGCATTCTTTAGAAGGAAACATTTCCTCCACTTTGGAGGCACAGAGGCAGTGGTCACTCGGGTTCCTCTGTCAGGCTATCCAGCAGAGAGGCTCAGATCAAAGGCTGGTTCAAAGTCCAGAGCCTTTTGTTTCTCTCTTTCCTTAACGTGAAACACAGCTGAGGACCCAAAGGGCTTCCATTAGGCAAGTCGGGTTCTAACTCTTGATGTCTGCTGTAGCTGAGATTAAAACTGGGTGGTTTAAAATATTTATTAATTCATTAAAACTGATGAGAATAAGCTCATTATATGTTAATGTAAATAACACACTGTATGAAAACATTTTTTAAGAAAAAAGTTAATAGTGAAAACATTTTGGAACATTTAATAATATTTCAAATCTGTGTTGGACAGAAAGAAGACAGGTGGATGCTCAGTTCTGCTTCAGTATTAAATCTGTTCCCAGTGTTTTTTCTGTTTGATGTACATGGACAGGACCTGTCTTTCTGTGGATATGGTATTGATTCCCAAAGAAGACTTTTGATAGCCATGCTAGGGAAATGGGACAGTCTTCTCCAGCACCATGGCAAGGCTCAAAGGGTGAGCTTCTACTAAGTTTTTACAAGCTAGTACAAATAAGAAATTAGAAACCATATCTATAAATGTCTTATAGTCAACAACATCAGATCCATTGTTTTATCTTGCTCTTTGAAAGAATCATTCATGAAAGTCAAGGAAATTTGTTCATACAAAAACATTTGTTCATTGAGTCATGCAAATATTTCAAATGTCAACAAATGTTATTATGTAATATGCAAAAATGCCACATTACTTAATATCATCACAAGTATTACCCAGAAGCCTGCAAAGAAAGCTGTCAGAAAACTGTCCAGCTCATGGTGGTTGGTGGGTGGAAATCTTCAACTCTAACATGAGCAAAACACCATGTCTGGTATTCACACACACACATACAATAGCACACACACAGCTGCACACCCACATGACCGCAACCCTGTCACAATAGCACACACACACACACACACACACACACACACACACACACAACTGCACACCCTCATGACCACAGCCCTGTCACAATAGCACACACACACACACACACACACACACATGCACACACAACTGCACACCCTCATGACCACAGCCCTGTCACAATAGCACACACACACACACACACACACATACACACACAACTGCACACCCTCATGACCACAGCCCTGTCACAATAGCACACACACACACACACACACACACACACATGCACACACAACTGCACACCCTCATGACCACAGCCCTGTCACAATAGCACACACGCGCACACACACACACACACACACACACACACACACGCACGCACACTCAACTGCACACCCTCATGACCACAGCCCTGTCACAATAGCACACACACACACACACACACATACACGCACACACACACACACCCCTGTGACCGCAGCACTGTGTCACAGACTCCAAGCTGTGGACCCAGCTCGGTGACCCTCAGATAAACTGATAATGTTGTGTAAATACACAGTGAAACCCTAT
Source organism: Peromyscus leucopus (assembly GCF_004664715.2). NCBI lineage: Eukaryota > Metazoa > Chordata > Mammalia > Rodentia > Cricetidae > Peromyscus > Peromyscus leucopus. Next base: position 90,120,420 of record NC_051070.1, on the reverse strand, counting down.
TCAGCTATAAAGCATGAAATGATGACATTTTGCGGGAAAGTGTATAGAATTGATGATCATCATGTTAAATGAACTGAAACAGACTTGGAAGGACAAAAGACTCCATCTTTGTTCTCACAGTGAACTCCAGATGTTATACATCAACAGTCATTTCTGCATATCTATCTCTATCAGATCCAATGTAATCTAATAACCTGCCATGAAATACAGTTGAGAGTATCTGGGAGAAGGAAGGGAGAGGTGAGTGGGCTTGGAGTGTGGGGTGAATATATGTGGCAACACCAAACCATGTTCCTGTGGCACACGCTGGATGCTAAAAAGTTGGTGTGTTCACAGAATCTCCTCTCAATGCAGCTATAGAAATGATCCATCCACCGCCCTGTGATGCTCAGGCGGCCACAGCTCTTCACTGCTGCTTCTGCGTCACAGAGAACAATGCACTTGACGGGGGAAACCAGAAGTGTCTCAACATTAGCAAAACTGTCTTGATCTCTGTGGATGTGGACTATACTTACCTCTTATATGGAGCTCCGACTGTGAGCTGAGCAGCCTGAATGCTGCATTGTAGTTCGGAGGAAAGGGGAGGACATGATCATGGAGAACAGGGTGGAGGACAGTCAGTGGGAAATGGAGTGTGGGACAGCCTTGCTTGCATGCCAAAGTAAAGATTTAATTTTTAGCACACCGAGAAGCGATTCACAGACTCTGTTCAAGAGAGGGACATAGTTCGAGAGCCCTGGGAATCAGTGTACAATTAGGACAGTTTTTCAGGTAAGCTGTGACATTTGAGGAGAGGGTCTGAGCAGAATCTCAGGAAGGAGGGAGGGCGATGGTGAGGCATGGCAAGGGCATGTAGAGATAGATAGGAGAGCAACATGTATGAAGAGACACATGGGGAATGTGGGGATTTTGGAGAACACACCAAGAATTTCTTTGGTCAGCGTCTAGGGACAGATCTCAGACTGAACAAGCACAAAAACGCAGTTGCCAAAAAAAGCACAAGGACTGGAGACGAGATGACAGACAGTTCCATGTGGCTGGAGAGCAGGTTAAAACTGCAGCCCGACAACATAGGAGATTGCTAATCAGTGAGCAGATCTGGGGCCTTGGGAGTTTAAGAGAGAACTTATCAGTAGCAATTATTTTCAGAGAATAGGGTGGAAAACCCCGAATACAGACTGTGTATAGGCTACACAAGATTCTTCAATGCAACATCTCACAAACGGTGACCATGAGCTTCACTGAAATTGATTTTGATAAGAACCTTGTCCTGTCAGTCAAGGCAGGGACAAAGGCACAGGTGATTGCTACTCTGCAGGCTGCTGGGTATTTGGAGGTCCACAGAGATCTTGACAACTTTAATCTAACTACCCCATTCGAGGTCCAGAAAGGCAAAGAGATTAAATGGGGACCAAGTTTGAAATCGGAAAGTATTAAAAGTAGAAGTGCAGACCCTAATGAAAAATATGTACTTTAGCTAAAAAAAAAATAGTGAGTGGATTGTGGCCCATCAACTATAATAAACAGACTTACCACACCAATGCAAGATTGTGGTAATAGGAAAAATTGTGTTGGGTATATGTGTGGGTACTGTGTACACGGCAAGACTATACTTTTTGCTCAATGTTTTTATGAAACTAAAACTTTTCTGAAAATATAAAGTGCTAGCTGAGAAGATAATATCTCAGTCAACAAAGTGCTTGCCATATAATCATGAGGGTCTGAGTTCAATCCTCAGCACCCACATAAAGAGCTGGTTATGGTGGAACACACTGGCAACCAGAGCACCAGAGAGGCAGGAAGGAGAATTCCTGTGGCTTGCTGGCCAGTCAGTTTAGCCAAATTGGTAATCGTGTGGTTCAGTGAGTGGAGTATGATTGAGGAAGATAGTCCCCTCTTCTACAGTGTTGGTCATCTGCAAAGGGTTCCTAGAATAGAGATCATCCATAGGTAGTCTAAGTACTCATTAATGTTAATTAATGTCTGCATTACACCAGAATCCCCTTTGTAGAAAATACAGATGACTGTGGCCCCATCACAGACCTGCTTATTGTGAAAGTCTGGGGGCAGGAACTCAGGCTTGAACAAGTTTAGGATCTCTCCCTGTCCCCTCTCTCTGTGCCTCATGAATGCTACAGGTTACTCTTGTACTGAGCTATTGCACTCCCCCCCCCCACCCCCGACATTTTACAAGCATTTGATGCACAAAATTGGCAGCTACTGTAAGGCATAATGGCTGAATAAACTGAGCTGTGACAAACTGTTATAAGAATTAAGAGATATTTATTGAAGCTAGCAGGGCACAACAGCTGGAAAGCCCAGCTTCTCCAGTGAGCCAGGACATACCAAGGATGGCTGAGGCACCTGGTGGCTGGAGAGATCTGTGATGCCCCATGGAATCCAGGACCCAAAGCCTCCGGATGCCAGGGTCTATACCTGCTGTGCTTTGCCTCCCTGAGACTACCAAATAGACCGTGTTTCTTTGATTTTATAAAACAGCAGGAGACCACAGCAGAACTTGCATGCCTCTCTAAAATCCATCCCATTTGGTTCCTATGACTATAATATAATCTGGCTGAGAACCTTCAGCTTTGGGAAGCTTTTCTAACTGCTAATATCATTTTCTCATCATTCTTCTCTAACATCTTCCCTCCTCCCGACACTTGAGTGCCTTCTCCTCAGCTCTGAAAGTCAGGCTTTAGTGTGAAGGGAGAGACATAATTCTGAAGCACTGGCTGGAGAGACCTGGAGAGGGGAGAGGATTTTCAAATGTGAGAGACAGAAAAGAAACGCAAGAGGGTAAAAGGGAACTTGGGGTATTTAGCAATTTCTGCATATGATAGACTCTTGTGATGTGCCTCTACAACTAAACAGCAATTTCTAGAGCCAGAGCTGGGGAGATGTCCAGTAGGTGACCACATGCTGCACAAGCATAAGATCCCAGTTGGGATCCCGTTCTGAAATAACCATGTATACCTGTAACAGTAGTGCTTTGGGTGGAAGAGACAGGAGGATCCTGTGAGCTCACTGGTCAGCTAGTCTAGATAAAATGGAGAGGACCAGGTTCAGTGAGAGACCCCATTTAAAGGGAATTAGGATATTCAATGTTCTCCTCTGGCTTCTGCATACACACAGTGCATGTACCCACATAAACAGAGACAGATGCATAACACACACACACACACACACACACACACACACACACACACAGTGAGAGAGAGAGAGAGGGAGAGAGAGAGAGAGAGAGAGAGAGAGAGAGAGAGAGAGAGAGAGAGAGAGATATTAAAAAAAAAAAAACTTCTAGAGCTCCAATAATCATTACCCCCCAACCTTTCAGCTACTGGTTGAGAGCTCATATATAATAAGTATTTTATGCAACACTGAGAATTTACTGGTTACTTAAAAAAACTAAAGACCTTGCCTTTCAGAGGCATCATTTTACTCTATGCTATGGTACAAGTTCACATCCAAATTTTCACTTTGTATACAAGGAAGAGGTAACCCCTGCCCAAGATTTTCACTGGAGGAACCAAAGTAGACAAGGGCTTCCTGGATTGGATCTGGCTATGAAGAGGCATAGCATTATCTTCAGTGGATGGCTATGTTGAATTTGCCAAGCAGAGGCCAAACCCCAGGCCCCAGGAAGAGTGGCTTGGGAGTTGTCTTTGCTCTCTGAGTACTGGAACTAGAAATTCTTAACAGTCTAGGCTATCATCCTCTCACTAACAGCATCTTCTCTTTCTTCTCACAGTCCCATCTTTCCATGAAGAAAACGGACAAAATGCCATTCTTGTTCAAAGGTGACTTGAGGGAGCAGTCTTCGAGACCCAGGGACGACACTCAGCAACCTGTGCTTCTGGCTAACGTGACACAGGCCAGCACTGCTTTCCATCTTAGCTAGAAACTTTGAGCCCCAATGTCTCCACCCCAAAGAACTACCCCACTCCTCTTGTGGGTCCAAGCTTTAGACGTTGTCTTTTCCCAACATCACATTTATGGAGTGATGGTAAGCAAGTGTGATCTTGTTTTTACCAGTCCCACCTTGAGCAAACCTTGATCCGAGCTTCAGATCAGCACAATTAACAAAACTCCAGGCCCAGTGCAAACGTCGACCTGCACTCTCTGGATAGACAATGTGTTACTCCAGTCCCTGCTAACCCGTCATTCACATCTACAGTGTTGTGGGAACAAAGTTCAGAGTCTATAGAAGGCTTTGCCCTGGGTGTGAAAGTAGCAAGAGTTCACTGCTGAAGATGGTTTACATCAAACACAGTGTTACCACAAAACGGAGTACTACACAGTTATGCAGAGGAGTGCTGGATAGCTGTCGATACAAGGAATGGTCTCTGGAAGACACTGTTAATTCAAAAAAGATGAAATGAGTAATGAGTGGACGATATCATACATTTTATCTAAGACAGAGAGAGGGAGAAACATGCACACTTAAAAAGCAGACAGTAAACCAAAGCTTAAAATGAATATGCTCTTTAGACTATATGCTTTGAATACCACTTCCCACAAAAATAAACCAGGAGAGTCAGACATGTTGGTGCATGTCTTATTCCCAGCACTTGGGAGGCAGAGGCAGGTGGGTCACTGTGAGATTGAGGTCATCCTGGTCTACAGAGTGAGTTTCAGGACAGTCAGAGCTATATAGTGAGACCCTATCTCAAAAAACAAAAACAAAAACAAAGCAAGCAAGCAAATAACCAAACAAAAAACCAAGGTTCTTTGTTAAATGACGGCTCTTTGCTCAGCAGAAATTTAGGAAGATTTCCAGCTTCTGGGATCTTGCTAAAGGGACTCTGCCACTGGTCATAGACTCAAAGAGCTAATGACATCACAGGACACAACATAGAATACATGATATGATATTACCTCAAATGAAACAAAACATAATTGATCACTTTTAAAGGAGGTAAAGGAACCAACTTATTAGTTCGGTTATCCTATGCTATAAATAACTGATAAGAAAAACTTTATCTCTTAAAATTTCCTCCAGCTAATCCATACATAAAGGAGAGTAGACATTCTCACAGGTGCAACGTCTAACAAAATGAATGTAGGCAACTGTAGTGGATGGTTATTAATGTCTTTCAAAGACAGAATAGAAATGGCTACCAACGGCTGGTCCAGCCCAGAACCTGCCTCTGGGGTGGTCCTCCTAAGAACCAAGTCTTAAATTGGCGATCTCTGGGTCCCTATATCAGTTTCCAGAGAACGACACAACCACATTAGATAATGTCAAGGGAGTGGAAGCAGCAAAGGCAGACTGGGAAATCCTCACGATGAGAGATGATGGGGTCTTCAACCCCCTAAACACCCAAGAGCAAGCATAAACAATGGTAGAGGAAGCTGAAGCCGCCGCCATCATTAAAGGCTGAGAGCGTGTGGGGCATGGACCGAACCCTGTGTTCCATCCCAGAACTACACAAACCAGGTGTGATGGAGCACACTGTAAGTCTCAGAACTCAAACACAGGCAGGTGGAATGAGAGAATTATTGTACTCTAACCTAGGACATGCATACTCTGCTTTGTGCATTTTTGCATGTGAGCATGTGCTCATGCATACACACGTACATGTACACATGATGAATAATTAAATAAATGGAAGAATTTAAAATGCATATGGATGGAATGATGCTATTTCTGAGATTTAGTTATTTAGGGTAACTCTAGAGAGGGCCACAGAGGTATGCTAAGACAGTCAGAGCACAAGGTGAGTCCTGGTAGGCTGGCTAATAGGCCCATAGTTCTCTTGTACTGACCACGGATGTACTGATGCAGGCCAGTTATTTCCATAATTCAGAAGCAGGTTTTTAAGGCAGTGTGTGACCTGACAAAAGGGGTAATTGTGGATGGAGCTAAGGCTGGGATCATGGGGCGCCAGGTTTAATGACAACAAGAGAATGTCCCCACTGCATTACTCTGAGGCTCGTCTCTCAACACCATGCATTTCATTTGCCTGTAATGGAAGTATTTGGGAAACTGCTTTTGAACACTAGATGCCTGAAGTCTTACTTTTTATGTCATTTTTTAATTGAAAAAAATTTCATGCAACCTATTTTGACCATGTTTCTCCCCAATTCCTCCCAGATCCTTGCTACCTCCTTACCCAGCCAATATTTTGTTTTCTGTCTTTTCCATCTTCTCTTCCTTTTTCCCTCCCCACTACCCTCTGCATGTATGCAACCACACACAAATTTGTGTGCACGCATATGCAGGCTGGAGGTTAACCGGGGTGCTATCCTCTGGAATGCCAGTCATCTCCTCTGAGGCAGGGTGTCATTCTAACACAAGTACTGGCACTGGTAGGACACTGAGACTCAACCACCCTGTCTCCACCTCCCCGGCTCTGAGATTACAAGCCTGGGCCATCATGCCTGTTACTTTTATGCAGGTTCTGGGGATCAAACTCTGGTCTTGATGCTTGCAAGGCAAATACTTTTTCCACTGAACCCAGATACTGGGCCCTAGAATGATTGTGTTGCTGATGATACCAAAGTGGCCTCCTCAATAAACTGTGGAATGAACTCAGTTCATAACAGTGAGGTCTCCGACCATTAAAGATTCCCCAGCCTCCCTCAACAGCCCTGCTCACGGAGGATGGTTGACAGTAAGTTAAATACAAAGCTGCCAATATTTCTACTTTCACTCATTAAACACTCTGAGGTCATCAGGAAGCCAGCCCTGCACATTGAATAATCATGGGGGAAAGTGTCTGACCATACTTATACAGACCATCCTTCAGACAGTAGTTCACAATGACTTTAAGCCTCAGTTTCTAAGACTGAGATGTCTTAGTCATAAAGTGCTTGCTGCACAAGTGTAAAGACTCAGGTTCCCAGACGAGCATGATGGTGCATGCCTGTAGTCCTCTCACTGGGAGTAGGAACAGGGAAAGGAGGGTTTGGAAAGCTTTCCTCAAACTCAGTGCTAATCAGTGAGGCTCAGGCAAAAGAGAGACGCCCTGTCTCAGAAAACAAGGTGGATAGGCCTGAGGAAGGACACCTGAAGTTAACTTATACACATGGCCTCTACATGTATGCACACTACACACACACATACACACACACACACACACACACACACACACACACACACACTGGTGTGTGTGTGGGGGGGGACTTGTTTATAAACACTAGTGTTAGATGGAGTAATTTGAAAGTAGAAAGTGTTTGGGGAAATGATACTTTAATAGTGTGATTTAAAGCTATACCCATATATTTGATGTGACTATAAAAATCTCTTTAAAATACTACAGATGATTTTATAAACCTGTCTCATTAGTTTTAAGAGGTTTTAAATTTTCATTTTAGGGATTGGGGAGATAGGGCAGTTGTTAAGAACACTGGATTTTTGTCGTGACTGATTTTTTTGTTTTGTTTTGGGTTTGTTGTTTGTTTGTTTGTAACTTGACACAAGCTAGAGTTATCTGAGGAGAGGAATCTCAGTTGAGAAAATGCCTCTAGGAGATTGCCCATAGGCAAGTCATTAGGGCACTTGGCTAATGGCTTATGTGGGAGGGCCCAGCTCAATGCGCAGTGCTGCCCTGGTTAGGTAGTCCTGGGTAGGATAAGAAATCAGGCTGAACAAGCCATCAGGAGCCCCCCCACTGCCTCTGCTACAGCTGCTGTCTTGACTTTCCACCCTCATGGACTGGAAGCTGAAAGGTGAAATGAACCCCTTCCTCCCCAACTTGTTCTTTGTAAATGTTTTATCACAGCAATAAAAACACAACAAAGACCTACTCTTCCATAGGACCCAGCACCCACAAGGTAGCTCACAACCATCTCTAACTTCTGTTCCAGGGGATCTGACACCCTCTTCTGGCCTACACAGGTACCTGAACACATGTTGTTGTGCCCAGGTTGCAAGACCCCCACAGAGCCATTATCTGATGCAAGCACACAGAGGTTTTTATTAACAAAACAAGCAAGCTTGGTCCATGTCCAGCATCCCACACAGCGGTGGAGGAGAACGGCCCCGAGCACTCACTTTAAGGGGTTTATATAGGAAAAGTTTACATGCAGCTTGGGATTGGACGAGGGGCTAAGGGTGAGGTAAACATAAGGTTACTAATTGCGAACAGGATTCAGGGCATCTATAGAGACATAAATTTTTATTCCCTATGTCCTGCTTTTGTTGACACATTCAGATTTATTGTTCCAGTCCAGTCCTGAGTTCAACTTCTGGTCAGTTGAGTCCATTACTCCCCATATCTTGTTTTGCCAAGTCCGGGATACATAGATTTATTATCATAAGTTCAATAAGACGGCTTATAACCATCTATATAACCCAGCCTTATAAGTTCAATTTCTGATCACTTCTAAAACTGCTGGTCAGTAAATACCTTTGGAGGAGGGGAGGGGGAAGCGTCTCTCAAGATGGCTACTGATTTTTCCCTTTCAGTGTATACATTCCACACACACACACACACACACACACACACACACACACACACACATTTTTAAAAAAGGTTTAGGGACTAAGATTCTTTGCTTTGAAATCAGCCTGTGAGTTTGAATTTCAGATCCCTTGTTTACCAGCTCTGGGACCTTGGGCAAGACCTTGGCTTCTCTGGTCTTCTGTCTATAAAATATTTGTCAATGGTATCTTCATCAGGAATCTTGTGGTTCTTAGTGAAATACTGTGTGGAGCTGCAGCTGTATCCTTGGGAAATATATCAAAATGTCTAGTCAGCCATTAAAATTACTTCTTGTTATCAACAATCATAGTCCTTGTTACCAACAACAGTCACAGTCCTTGTTATTGACAGGCAGAGAACAAGCTATCTGGTTACTATCACCCATTTCTACTCTAAGTAACAAAACCCAAGCAACTTTCAGTGTGTCTTTAAGGGAACCTCACAGTTGTGTAAAAGATTTCTAACTTGGTAGTTTTATTTATGCATGTCCGCTCAGCTAGGTCAGTATCCCCCAGGGCTCACTTTGAATGACACTGGCATGTACTGCACACAGTCAAATCTGACATCATGGAATGGCAGGGAACAGAGTATCTCACCAGTGACCTCCCTCAGTTTGCCTACAAAATATACAAGGAAGTTTTGAGTCTCTAAGAACAAGTCAGAAAGGACTCATGCCATGCCCCCTTACTCTCTCTGAGTTTCTGCCTGCAGAGCTGAAGCCCTGCTTCCTTACATCACAGTAAATGAGTTAAGAACTTCAGAATACAGACCCTTCACTGTAGAGATAACTAGGAAGCCAGTGACTCACGGAAACCTATGTAATTCCCAATGTCTACTTAAATAAGATCTTTGCTTCTCATCCACATATCTTCAGGACCTACCACAATAACCTGGGGACCTACACAATCACATTTTAAGACTCACAAAGCCATTTCATATGTAGTCAGTGGTTCCATGACATAGTTTACTGTAGGAGGCTTCCTGTAGACCCCTGTCTCTCCTAAAAGACAACATGGCTTCTGTCTTTCAATGAGATGACATCTTTGAATAATCTGTTGTTTTGCAGCTCATTGTTTGCTCAATCAGAGAGCTAATGAATACAGGCAAAAATAAATCCCTCTTTAGGAAAAGAAAGCAGGATTTCACTTGGTATTTTTCAAGAGGAAATACACTCCAATGAACTTCAAAGACAAAAGCCTTGTAGCTTGAGGCATTTTTCAGGAGCTTTAAGGAAGACTGTAAATAGGAAGTGGAGTGTGGGATCTAATGTGCATATGACTACCCACTGCATAGTGGTGATTTGTCAGGAATCTTCTCCCTGGCTTTTGCTGAGATCCCAGGGACAGGATTTTAAAGGAGTTTATTGAGGAGATAGTGAGGGGAGAAAGCAGAGGTCTGCATGTCAGATGGAACTGGTTCTTGTTGACATCTTTGCAGATCCTGGCCCCGTCCCCCCAGCTTCAGTAAATCCACCTTCAGGGGAGAACTACGGCTGTGCTCATGGTTGATATGAGGATGAGATCACGTTGATATGTGGATGGCCCCAAACTTCACTTGTATAATGCAAGCTCCACCATGGAGATAGCTGCCGTCAGCAGCAACAGCACATGGTCTTCCTGGAACAGCCCAGCACTGAGGTGGGAGTGCCAGAGGTGGAGTTCTGGCATTCTTGCTGCGTCTCTGGCATGCCAGATGCATTTGCTATGTAACTTGGGTCTCATTTTGTCTGAGTGGAAAATGAGCTCCAGAAAGTCAGCTGCTTTAAGAGTTCCCTGAGCAGCATGCCCAGCAAAACTGAATGCACTTCTCTCTCCAGCTTTGGAGAGAAAGCCGAGTCCCTGCGGCAGAAGCAGCAGAGGCAGTGCACACACCCATCCCAATCACTGCTGCTGAAGCTCTGGATCAGTGGGCACTGCACCTGGGATTGGCACCAAGAGCTCTGCATGAACTATCTTAAGGGCTTCTCTTGACAACCCTGAGAAACAGGCGTGCTGTCATGAGTGAGAAAACTAAGACTTAGGGCGATGGAGTATTTTCCTCAAAGTCATGCACCTAAAAGAGACTATCTTCTAGTTGGCATCTAAAGCCAGTCTCTTTTCAGACCAGGTTATGTTAACAGTTCCACAGTGGAAATACCCAAAATTCATCATTGGTAATGGACAAATCAATTAGGGAAAATGGAGTACTAAGAAAAAAAATCAACTACTCATTTCAACAACGAACTAGATGAATATTCAACACTTTGTGCTAAACATAAGATTCCTGATCCAGAAAACTAAATACATCACATCATTGCATAAAATCATATGTAAGATAAAACTAGTAATGTAATGGCTCTTAAAGCTAGTGGTTGTCTATATTTCCCCAAACATGTATTACATATGGAAAGCCTATATTTTCCTTGTATGTTTTTTTCTCCATAAATTTAATATTTGGAAGGCTCATTTCTCCCATGGGTTGTATGAATTTAGACAGCTTTAGCATCAGTTGAGGGCAAGGAAGAAGTTTTACAAATACCCTGTGAGGTGAGGGCAGGCAGAACCCTCCTGCCGTGGCCCCTTCCGTCAGAGGCCTAGTAGGTGTTTAGCCGTAGTCTAGCTCCTGTGGCTAGAGCCTTGGGTAAAGCAGCCTGAGTCTATGTTTACAAGGGATCGACTTTTATAGGCTGTTGTTGTGGATATAGAATACAAGGCTTTTGCTTATAAGATTGAAAATTCGCACCAAAATGCTGAAAATTCTTGTAAAACATCTGAGTATTCCACCTTAGAAATTTATCATAACAAAGTTTCATTACTTTTTTCTATAATTATATTCAGAGTTGTTTACAATAAAATTCTGTACAATTGCTATTCAAATGGCTTCATTTTGAAATTACCATACAATGGAATATTACTTCTGCTACTAGAAATGATTTTGAATTTTGTGAAAGGATCCAGGAGAATGTTAGTGATTTTGCAGAAGAATGTCATATATTTTTATAAATCATATACTGAAAGAAAAATAAAAAGGCTACACAATTGCTAAACACACAGCAGTATGCCAGTAAGTATCCTGTGGGTGACTGAAACTATATCCTTTGATTTGTATTTTCTAAAAGCCTATAATGAGCAACTAACACAGACTCAAAGCAAGTGCCTTTTCCAGCGTTAAAGACCTATTTGTTCTCAGGCAAACAACTTGCCCTGAGTCTTAAACATCCTTGTGGGTTTCCTTTGGAATATAATGAGTGTACGTGTATCCCTGAAATGGTGCAGAGAAGGAAGTAGAAGTCTGACATGTCAGTGGCTTTTGCTGCATGCAACAGGGACAGTCAAATGGCGAGGCTGGGCAGAGAATGGGATTCACTGTGTGTGGAGGACCAGCACCAACTACTAAGCACAAAAATCATCTCTCCTTTTTCATTTCATCTTTTATTAGGAGTTTAAATTCGTTTGTACATCTGAAAATGGGAGGCCATGATCACTCTGTTGTCAGTGACCATAGCCTCTGGACCCTAAGGCATTTACATGGAAACATGGTGAAAAGTCACACTTACTTATGAGTAAAAGGGGCCAGACAGTTCAAGGTTTGTAGATATTTTCGGAAGCTAATTAAAACATTTCAATAATTTTACTATGCTTTTATCACAATCCGGACAAACCTACTGTGCTATTTTCCCTAAATTGTCTCCCCCTAAGTAAAAAGTATAACTGAATTTATTAGTATTCTTTGTGCAAAACTGCAATTCCCCAAAGATTAGGGTATCCTATGTGTGGATGGGTGCACACAGGAGCTAATGAGAGCTGATGAGAATAGAGATAATTTGGGGCCAATAGGATAAGGCTGAATGAATACAGGGATGCCTAAGCAAATTCTCCTTTCCCACCAAGTACATATTCCACTGCTGAGAATTCCAGTGAGACATTCTGCAAGGACAAGCACACTCTCCAACTGCATTCTCCAGGATGATGGACAAGAACGGCAGGCGGCTGTGAGCACTCAGAATGTGATTCGTGTGCCCCAAGAACGGGATTTCTCTGTTGCTTTGCTTCAGTCTGAGCAGTTGCACGTGGGGATTCAGGCTCCGACACTGGGGGCTCAGTTGACAAAGCATGGTCTGTGGCCCGGCAGTGTGATCATGACCTGGCACTGGAAACACAGGATTACTAGAGCTTTTGGTACCCACTGAGACAAAGCCTGCAATTTCATGAGATCTCTGCATGAGTCCCATGGGGATTCACACACAAGGAGCACTGCCTTAGGAATAAGTATTCCATCTTTCACTTGAGAAGCTGGTCCCAGTGACTACCGTAGCACTGAGTACCAGAGTAGGTCTAGCTGAGGAGGCAGACCAGCATGGGTGGGAGGCAGCAGTGCAGGGTAGATGAGAGAAAGAACTGGGGTGAGTATATTTCTCTCTCTCTCTCTCTCTCTCTCTCTCTCTCTCTCTCTCTCTCTCTCTCTCTCTCTCTCTCTCTCTGTGCATGCATGTGTTCACCTGTTTAGAGGCTAGAGGGATCAGATCCCCTGAAGCTGGAGTCATAAATGCCTGTGAGCTGCCCAGTGTGGCATAGGACCTCTGCAAGAATAGTCCATGCTCCTACCCTCTGAACTATCTCTCCTGCCTGTCTATTTCTTATATGCCCACTGCTTTTAAGAAAAACATTGGCCATGAGACCATGCACAGTAAATACCTGGCACATACCCGACATGCACTGGAAATCACCCAAGAAGCAGTCCATTTTTTACGTTTCACTTATCAAGGCCATTACTGTTAAGGTGCAGGAAATACAATGGGATATCCCATGAAACATCCTTACTTATTGTCCAGCATCATTCTTAATGTGGAATGTAGACCTTCTAAAATCAGTCATTGCTACAAAAATGGCTAAACCAAATAATAGACAGTCTTCCCTGAGTCCTTGGACCCCAGCAACAGTGAGCTTGTTTGTCTTCCTCTGATTAAAGCGTCACTTGCAGGGGTAGTCTAGATTCAGAGACTTTAAATGGATTTGTTTGTAGATTTATTCTTTTCAGAGAATGTAAAAACTTTAAATTGTCTTGAACATAGTATGCATTTGTATACTTCTGTATGTGTGCATGTATGTTTGATGAATCTGTTCTTTAAAATCATCATAAGTAGCAGAGGACAATGCAACAATCCCTTGAAGAGTAAGAACTCCTCTAACATCCAATCTGCTGTGTGGACTGCCAAACTCTCCTCCTGCCCTGGCCACCTGAAGCCTGGGCAGGACTAAAGACCCTAGTTCACATCTCTCCCCTCTCAACCCACTCAAAATAGCCAACAAAAGAAATCTACAAGCAAAATCTACTAAGATAACTGAATCAATGGGCCAATTCCCAGCCCAGATACTGCTAATTTAAAGAAAAAGCACAAGGGAGCAAAGATAAGAAACAGGCTTTGTGATTGGTATGTGTTGTTCTCCTTTCTGCTCTTGGCTGTGTGGCTCCAATGAGTCGCATGAAGCCTCTAGTTTCCTCCATACTGAATTGTGAGAACGACCATGTAATCAGAAGAGAGTGTTGTGGAGCCAAGATAACCGTCTTAGCAGGACAGAGTGTTGTGATCATGAAAGAAGCCAGGAATGGAAGTATGCATTGAAAGTAGCATGGTGAGGCGCTGTACTAAGCACCCTTTGCATTTGGCATGATG